>NC_142935.1:63526898-63536898 GCF_046866305.1 Octopus bimaculoides
ATAATATATATATAATACATATATATGTATATAATATATATATATATGTATATAGTATATATAATATATAAAATATCTATCTATCTATCTATCTATCTATCTATCTATATATATATATATATATATATATATATATATATATATATATATATATATATATATATATTTATATATAAATACATATATATCACCTCCATATTTGTCTTTTGTTCGCACGTATATTAGCGAACAAAAACCATATATAATAATTATGTTGATAAAAGGGTGGGTAGTCTTAAAAACCTGAAACACAATTATAGTAGCAGCTGTCAGATGAAAATAAAGCTACAAAAAATCTCAAAACGGAAACAAATTTTAAAAATATATTTTAAATTACATTTCAAATTATAAATTTCAATTCACTTAAATTATACTGTATTATGTCATATTATATATTATATTATATTATATTATATTTTATTACATTCTATTATATTCTACCATATACTTTATTTGATTTCATTGAATTAGTTTGCTATTTTTTTTTCCTGTTAGACGCGTCATGATCAAATAGTGAATGTACATTCCAATCGAGAGTTTACAGGTTCGATCCCAACTGCGTGACATTATGAGCATGTGTTTTTAGATCATGACCATCGGTCAATCGAAGTCCTATGCGTGAAAGTTGATAGTGGGAAACTGTGTGGAAATCCGGCAGATGGAGCAGCAATTCAAAGGCGTGAGCTTGACACTTGTATCATGTTGAACATGCCCGAGGACTCATGTTAACGACACACGCGAACGTAGAATGGCCATCGACTTAAACATTATTCCAGTAAGGCGGCGAGCTGGCAGAATCATTCTGAGGTCGACTTTGCCTTTCATCCTTTCGGGGTTGATAAATTAAGTACAATTTACGTACTAGGGTCGATCTAATCGACTAGCCCCGTCTCCCAAAATTTCAGGTCTTGTGCCTTTAGTAGAAATGATTGTTCCAGTGAGTAGGCAATTCAGTTGTTTGAAAAACTGAGTACTCTTCGTCGAAACCGACGAAGATCCGTTAATTTATTTCTAATCGAAAGTTACGTGCTTTCTCTATTCTCATCGAAATGCTTCCTTCAATATTTATAAAACGCTTTTGCAAATTTTTGCGAAGCTAATTTCATCACGTACACCAATTTAAATTCTTTGACCCATCGTAGCTCTACTACTACTACTACTACTACTACTACTACTACTACTACTAGCACTACTACTACTACTACTACTACTACTACGAACACCACCAGTGTGGCTGCTACTGGTGTCTCTACTACTACTACTACTACTACTACTACTACTACTACTACTACTACTACTACTAGCACTACTACTACTACTACTACTACTACTACTACTACTACTATTACTACAGCTGCTGCCGCTGCTGCTGCCGCTGCTGCTGCCGCTGCTGCTGCCGCTGCTGCTGCCGCTGCTGCTGCCGCTGCTGCTGCCGCTGCTGCTGCCGCTGCTGCAACTATATTCAGGACCTCTCTCTATGTATATTGGTGTCAAATTTTGACGGAAGGTCAGCAATTTCTGGGGTGAGGGTAAGTCGATTACATTAACCCCTAGTGCAAAGCTCGTACTTATTTTATAGATCCCGAGAGAACGAAAGGCAAAGTCGAGATCAGAGGTGTTTGAATTCAGAAGGTAGTACCCCTGTATATTCTTTTCTACTCTAGGTACAAGCTCCGAACTTTTTGGGAAGGGAGCCAGTCGATTAGATCGACCTCAGTAGGCGACTGGTACTTAATTTATTGACCCCGAAAGGATGACAGCAAAGTCGACCTCGGCGGAATTTGAACTCAGAACATAAAGTCAGAAGAAATACCGCTAAGCATTTCGCCCGGCGTGCTAAGGCTTCTTATTTCTTTATTGCCCACAAGGGGCTAAACATACAGAGGACAAACAAGGACAGGCAAAGGGATTAAGTCGATTACATCGACCCCAGTGCGTAACTGGTACTTAATTTATCGATCCCGAAAGGATGAAAAGCAAAGTCGACCTCGGCGGAATTTGAACTCAGAACATAACGTTAGACGAAATAATGCTAAGCATTTCGCCCGGCGTGCTAACGTTTCTGCCAGCTCGCCGCCTTAAGTATCTCTATATTTATTTCTTTATTGCCCACAAGGGGTTAACCATAGAAAAGACAAACAAAAACAAAGAGGTTAAGTCGATTACATCGACTCCAGTGCGTAACTGGTACTTATTTAATCGACCCCGAAAGGATAAACGGCAAAGTCGACCTCGGCGGAATTTGAACTCAGAACGTAACGGCAGACGAAATACCGCTAAGCTTTTTACCCAACGTGCTAACGTTTCGCTTAGCTCACCATCTTAGTACCTCTGTATATTGATCACAGTTACATGTTACGGTTACACATGTATGAGCCCCTGCGTTGAACATCGAAATTACAGTCAGCCCCACATAAAAAGCGATATAATTAAAATATCTAGCTCTAATTCACGTATTGCATCCATCTCTTTGCGGTTATCTTTTATCTGATAACTTTTCCTTGTTTCTGTAATTAGACTGTGGCCATGCTGGAGCACTACCTTGGAGAATTTTTAGTCGAATGGATCGACCTCGGTTCTTTTTTTCGTAAAGCTTGGTAATTATTCTATCATTCTCGTTTGCCGAACCACTAAGTGACACAGACGTAAAGACACCAACACAAGTTGTCAAGTAGTGGTGGGGTCAAACATAGACGCACACACACACACACACACACACACACACACACACACACACACACACACACACACACATATGGGGTCTTCTTTCAGTTTCTGTCTTACCAAATCCAACCACAAGACCTTGGACAGCCCGAGGGTATAGTATAAGACACTCACCGAAGGTGCCACGCAATGGGACTGAACACGGAAACATGTGATTGGGGAAGCGAGCCTTTTAGCACACATTCACGCCTGCGACCAAGTATATTATTTTTCAATATTGAAAACATACAATTATTATTCACCGAAACACGCACACACACGCACACAGAGGCATGCACGCATACGTACATAGGCACATATATATACGCATACATCTGTGCTGGAATTACTATATAAATATTTACACAAACCACAAGTACATAACTTTACATTCGTTCCTGCTGTTAATTTGCTTGTCATCTATTCAGTTCCAATCCAGAAGTGCGCAACTCCCATTCATACTACATATGACAACAACGACAACAACAACAGCAGCAGCAGCAGCAACAACAACAACAGCAACAACAACAACAACAACAGTGGCTGCAATACTGGCTACAACAGCAACAACAACAACAATAATAATAATAATAATCATAATGATAACTATAGCATAGAAATCATAATAGTATTTGTTCTAAGAATAATATTAAGGATAAAACAAGGAGTAATGATAATAATGATAATAATAATAATAATAATAATAATAATAATAATAATAATAACGATGACGATGATGATGATGATGATGATGATAATAATAATAATAATATGATAATAATAATAATAAAATAATAATAATAATAATGATAAGAATAATAATGATGATGATGATGATGATGATGATGATGATGATGATGATGATGATAATGATAATAATAATAACCGTAGTAGTAACGATATCTTCATATTTCTTCCCTTTCCTCCTTTTTCCTCGCCCTCTTTCTTTTCTCTGTCTTGTCATTCGTCAATATTCTCTAAATAATAGAATATTCTAGACACAGATGTTTCTCGAAGCTTTCGAGGACGTCGTTGATGTGAGTTTGATGTGAACCATTGCGATTTCTCTCTTCTTTTCCTTTTCTTTCTTTTTTCTTTGTGATTTTAATATTTCCATAATTGCAACCATCCCCAACGCAGCCACTCCCCTATCAGCATCATTATCACCATCATCATCATCGTCATCATCATCATCATCGTCGTCATAATTATCATCATCGTCATCATCATGATCATCATGATCATCATCATGATCATCATCATCATCGTCATCGTCATCGTCATCGTCATCGTCATTATCATCATCATCATCATCATCTTCATCATCTTCATCATTATACTTCATTAGCATCAGCAGTAGCTGTAGCTGCAGCATCGGTAGTAGCAGCAGTACTGACGAATGCTAACATTAGCACCACCAGCGCCAACACCATCCTCCTCATCATCATCGTCATTATCATCATCATCATACAACTACCACCACCATTACCACTACCGCAGCAACCACCAACACCACCACCACCACCACCACCATCATCATCATCATTGTCCTTGCTAAAGTGAAACAGAATTATTCTGACAAAAAGTACAAATGTCTTCTTGTCTATCATTCCGTGTGTGTATACTCGGTGCTGAGTTCAAATCCACCCTGTCTCGACACTGACTTTCATCCTTCCAAGATCTGCTAAAACAACATAGTCGTTCAAACGCTGCATCGATTTTATCCACTAGTCCAACCCCGGCAAATTTGAGACGTGTAGAGCTGGCAGAATCGTTAGCATATTGAGCTAAATGCTTCTCGGTATTTGGTAATTCTTTACATTCTCAGTTCGAATTCCGCCGAGGTCAACTTTACCTTTTGGGTCGATAAATTAAGAGCTTGTGACACATTGGGGTCGATGTAATCGATTAATCCCCTACCCAACATTTCAGGCCTTGTGCTTATAACAGAACGGGTTATTATTATTATCATAATTTTTGTTGTTGTTATTGTTGCTGTTATTGTTATTAATGTTATTCGCACGTGGTTACCCTAATGGTCGCAGCCGTTACAAGTGAAATAATCATTTCTTCTCGGTATGAGGTGAGATTAAACATTTGAATATTGAATTTAGGAATTAATCAGGCCAAAGATGCATAACATTTATATGATTCTTTTTCAATTACTTATTGTTAAATTTTCTAGTCGGCGGTATTCATGTGTAGCACCATTTCATTCCTTTTTGAAATCGACAGATATCTCAAGAACGGCTGGATAGATTCGGATGAAATTTCAGGGATGTTTAGCCTCGTAAATGGGACGAACTGTTTAGATTTTGGCATTAATCCGGTACCGGACAAGGATTCTGGATTATTATTTATTTATTTTTTTTACTTAATTTTTGAGCGCGGTTGTGTTCACTTTTAGTATTCTCGTTTGTGAGAGCAGTCGAGATTATTTCAGATATTCTCATTTTAAAAATCATCTCTGGTTAATCGTTGAGAGGACACTGATGTTGCCTTATCAGAGGTTTGCGCTCTCTGAGTGCTCCTGTTACTATTATCATTCATATACACTCAACAGATGAAACCGTTGGAAAAGAAAACAATCCAAACATCGGACTACAAGTAACCTTAGATGCCAAGAACCCTCTTATTGGGTTACAGCAAATAACTTTAGCTGACAAGAACCCTCCTAAGCATCCTAGCTGTCCCTAATAACACTGTTTTCTAGAGTTGTACTAAACTGGGTTTTATGCCTATTTCCTCTATCGATCTGTTCAGATCTTTAGGCATAGTTCCCAATGTACCTATAAATACTGGTATACATTTTATCCACCCTTTCTCTGCAATTCAAAAGCTAGGTCCTGGTACTTTGCTATTATCGTTATTATTATCATTATCGTCATTATTATCATCATCATCATCATCATCATCATCATCATCATCATCATCATTATTATTGTTTGCAGTTGTAGTGAAACGTATAGTGGGATCGAACTAACGGTCGTCGGCATCATCAGAGAAGAATTAAACATTCATGCAGTGAAACACGACTTGTTTTGTCATCTTATCATCCATTCCTATCTTAACACTCTGAAAAAAAAACACATCATAAATATCGTTGTATATATTTTTTATTACCTATATCATATCTCACATATATAGCGATAGAAAAGTTATGATTACACCACCACCACCACCACCACCACCACCATCATCAACAACAACAACAACAACACCACTTCTACTACTATGGGCATCCATCGAGAAGTGGAGATAGACCACTGGCATTCACACATACAGGCACACAAAACAGTAACAGATTGAGACCCCACCCCACTCCTCGTAAACAGAACCGATATTAAAAATGCATTTTATCTACATACGACTATGTGTGTGCGGTTGTGTGTGAGCGTGTGTGCATGACTGTGCAGTCATAACTATATACATAAATACGTACAATCTATCTATCTATCTATCTATCTATCTATCTATCTATCTATCTATCTATCTCTTCTCTCGGTCTTATTGTCTGTCAGTCTATCTATTATATATACATGTAACTATATGGTTTGTACGCAACAAATCTTATTATGAGTGTATACAAATATATATATATATATATATATACACACACACATACATACATATATATACACTCATAATAAGATTTGTTGCATATAAACCACATATTTACATTCTTGTGCACACATGTATATATATATATATATATATATAATGTGCGTGTGTGTGTGTCTGTGTGTACATATACGTATATATATATATATATATATATATATATATATATATATATATATATATATATATATATATATATATATATATGCATATCTATATTTGTGCTTATATACTACCATACATTTTGAACACGCGTTCGTTGTTGGAGGCAGTTTTTCATTGTCTATGTATATAACCAAAAATCTAAGCCTATATACAAATGCTCGCGCAGTACATACGCACATATATAGATTTGGGGAGTGCTTCTATGTAGGTGATTATATTAGTTTTTCCAACCAAGAAATCTATTTTTTGCATCAGTCTTTAAATATAGATATTTAGAGACACACACTGACACACACACAAACACATTTATATATATAACATAGATACATACATATATGTATATGCATATATGTGAGTGTGTATCTGTATATATGTACACATACATACATATATATACATACACACATATATATGTGTGAATGTCTGTGTATTTATGTATGTGTGCTTATGTGTGTGAGCGTGTGCATCTGTAAATTTATAGTATACATTTATGCATATATATGTGCTTATGTATTTGTAGGTATACATATATATATAATAAATCTGTGATATATATATATATATATATATATATATATAGACTCATATTTGTGTGTGAATTAATATATATGTATAAACAGATACATACGCATATATATGATTGCATGTGTGTATGTATATGTATATCTCATATTTTCCTCTGTATATCTATTCGAATGTGTACATAAATGCTATGTATATACGTACGTATTACACGTATATATATATATATATATATATTAATATACACACATGTTCAAATATATGACTTACTTACATAAAGACATCTATACACTCAAACTGTCACGACACACGCACACACAAACGCACACATACACACACAGACACACACAGACACACGCAGACACACGCAGAGACACGCACAGACCCACGCACACACACCACATTCGCCATTCTTTATTTTGGTTTCTTTCTCTGCTAGGCTTGCCAGGCCATTTATGAGGGCCACCTTTGGTAGATGGCACTATTATGTGATGAAATAGCGATTGTTAGATTTCTGTGAAAATTGGTGCTGGGAAATTCTATGGAGTATTAGCAGCTGTTCCCGCTGATAAGACATTTTCGTTGGATTAAATAGAATAACAATAATAATAATAATAACAACAATAATAATAATATTAATAGTAATAATAATAACAACAACAACAACAAGCAATAAAGTTGATAACGACAAGAGGACTACTACTTCTACTACTACCACTGCTGCTGATGGTAATAATAACAATAATGATAATAATCATATTAATGGTAATAGTAATAGCAACAATAAACAATAATGCTGATAACCACACTACTACTACTACTACTACTACTACTACTACTACTACTACTACTACTACTACTACTACTACTACTACCACTACTACTACTACTACTACTACTACTACTACTACTATTACTACTACTACTACTACTACTAATACTAGTAATGATAATAATGATGATGATGATGATGATGACGATGATTGTGATGTTGCTTGCGATTATATTGACAACGATGATGATAATATTGATAATGATAGTAGTAGTACTAGTCGCAGTGGTAGTAGTCGTAGTAGTCCTAATCGCAGTAATAGTAGTGGTAGTAGTAGTAGTAGTAGTAGTAGTAGTAGTAGTAGTAGTAGTAGTAGTAGTAAAATATTACGAATAATATAAAGAAAAAAGGTGTAGACGAAGAAGAATAAAAAGATATGTACAAAAGCCCAACAAGATTTTGGTGGTGGTGGTGGTGGTGGGGGGTGGCAGTGCAAACGCAAAATAAAAAATTAACAAGCAAGACACAACGATAGTGTCTGTTGGGGGTAGTTGCCTACAATGGAAAAGGGTGTGATCGATAATAAATATATAAAGACATTAATAAATAAATAATAAATAGCAATAACAGGAAGGAAACAACAGAAGAACGATGGGATCTCAAACCGGGGAGGTAACTCTAGAGCGTGATTTGGAGAACCTTATATGCAATTTTGATTATCCTGTAATACCAAATGCAAGTGTATTCTCTCCGCTTTTGTCGTCTGCCATACGTATATGTTTAGAGTAAGTGGCATTTAGTCATGATGAATCGGTTATGTTTAGCAGCTTTTCATTTGATTTCTTGCGTAGGATGGAATGGATGGATTACTCTTTTACTTGTTTCAGTCATTTGACTGCGGTTATGCTGGAGCACCGCCTTTTTTTTTTTAGTGGAGCGAATCGACCCCAGGACTTATTCTTTGGAAGCCTAGTACTTATTCTATCGGTCTCTTTTGCCGAACCGCTAATTTACGGGGTCGTAAACACACCACCATCGGTTGTCAAGCGATGCTGGGGGGACAAACACAGACACACAAACAAATACACGCACATACTTACACATACATATACATATATACGACGGGCTTCTTTCAGTTTCCGTCTACCAAATCCACTCACAAAGCTTTGGTCGGGCCGAGGCTATAGTAGAAGGCCCAAGGTGCCACGCAGTAGGACTGAACCCCGAACCATGTGGTTGGTAAGCAAGCTACTTACCACACATCCACTTCTGCGCCTATAAGATTAGGCAATACTGTTTGGAATCTGACGATTTGGCAACCTGCTTTGGCGACAGTATGTTTTGACATTTGTAGAAAACACATATACACACGCACACAAAGACACACTCACATATAAACATAGACAGCATAGACAGCGATGCGAGCGCAGAAATATACTCATATAGATAGACAGAATTTGAGAGAATCTTTACAAGTTATTAAGTGAATACGATTGACATAGATATTATATATTCTCAACGCATACACCATTTGAGGACTATGCTAAGAAATATGAGGGCGAATGTATATATATATATATGAATGTATGTATAAAATGCAAAAATAGGACAAGAACGCAAAACATCCAGACAGACGATACAAAGAAAACAAGGACGAGTCATTCGGAGTTATATATATATATATATATATATATATATATATATATATATATATATAATAGTAATAATAATAATCCTTAGATGGAAGTTATAAACATTTAATGCATCACTACGCGCGTTTCCACAAATCACATGTCTCTTAAGATCACAGTCCATATTCCTTGGATGATTACAGTGAAGTAAATAGTATCCGTGGGCATCGGGGTGATCACCTTCATGGATTCATTTCATTAGGTGATATAACATTTATGGATGTACAACTGAGGGCTGTTTATCTCTTATTATCAGTCTGAAGTTTAAGTAAGAATCTATCCCCCCCTCTCTCTCTCTCTCTAACTATCTATATACAGAGGGGTGAAGGGAAAGAGGGAATGAGAGATGAGAGAGAGACAGAGAGAGAGAGACCAGAGAGAGAGACCAGAGAGAGAGCCTGACAGACAGACCGTCTGACAGATAGAGACATAGACTGATTGAGCGAAACAGGATGAGAGAGACATTAACCTGAAACATTAAAATATT
>NC_142935.1:63546898-63551898 GCF_046866305.1 Octopus bimaculoides
GACCATTTGTCAAGTGCAGAAAATAAAATGTGCAATGAAAAACGAGTATGCGTACCTTGAATGGTTACTAGTTTAATGTTGTAAGAAATACACAGAAGAAACGAAATCTCCGTGGAGACAAAATACCGATTTAAGAGTTGCAGTGTGGAATAAAACGCGTCTGGGAGTAGATAAACTGGGATATTGTTTTACAATCAATAAAGGGTTTATGAAGAGAGACTATAGACAACAAACTGAAGTTTGTTACAAACAACGAGAAGTGTTTTCTTGTACGCAGAGGCCAAGAATTTATAGAATTTATAGCTTTGTGCTGTTGTTACAAACTGATATTTAGCATTTACCGTTACATTCTGCTCAAATCCTACTAGGATTTAAGCCTGCATTCTAATCCTCTTAGATTGATTATATATATACCTATTTGGTATTCTGCTCCATTTACTAGTAGTTGTGAATCTTATATATTCGAACCTATTCGAATGGAAAGTGAAGCTTGTACCATGGTCGCTTGAATATTGGGGAATAGCAAGCAGACTATTGGAAAAACAGCAAGATTACATAAGCATTTAATAATATGGTGTTATAGATACATTGTGATTCAAACAAAAATAAGATGCGATGAGCATTGCTGAAGTCGAGCCTTGAAATGATGTATTATGGGGTACAATTTCTTGATATTTCAAAATGTCATGTATCCAGCATTGGATACATAATGCTGAGACGATAACTCGTGCTCAAACATTATTTGATTTTGCAGTCCAAGATAGTGACTAACTCATCAGGTTTTTACTTCCATTGTTGCTCATTACATTTGACTGCTCCACTGTCACCAGCTTCTCAATCCTATCGTTGAATTTAGATTTATGCTGCCGTTGCTTACAAACTTGGCTATACTATGATGTGGAAGCTGTTACTAGCTGTTGCAGCGCTTACTAAGGGTTAAGTGATCTGTCCATGGAAGCTACAAAGCAACATGAAATGATACAAACAATTATCGTGAATGGAAATAAGTTACGGTGGGAGTCACTTTGAACAAACAGTTATTACCATCAATAATTTACTGGAGTTGGTTCCCAAATCGGCATTTGACTCACTACTTCATTTTTGCTACGAATTCTCGTTCTTTCCTTTATAGTAGAGGTAAATCTGGGAAGATTACCATAAAGAACCTGCTTTATTGTATGGGATTGCGATTTGACGTTAAGTGCTGCTCTCAGAGGTCTTGTTTATATTCCATCTCGTTTTCTTTCCAGCGTCTTTATTAGAGTCCATTTACTCCAACCATTTAAAATCAACTGGTTGAAGAATCTGGTCTATAGACATCAACGCAGAAGATTGAATCCCGGAGAGAAGTGATTGACTGTATTCGTCTTCAGACGAAGCGGTAGGAAGATAAATAGTTTACTCGAGAAATTGAGATGACTAAATCGTGAATGTCAGACCATACGTCTTACGATATTTATTCTGACTCCTCGGGTTCAGAGTTCAAAACCTGCCCAGCTCAATTTTCCTTATCATTCTTTAGCGATCGATTAAATAAAATACCAGTTACGCATTTAGGTCAATGTAATCGAGAAACCTATTAACTTTAAAATTATTAGCCCTTTGCCTAAATTTGGAAAAATTATTAGTCTACTTGAAAAAGTAATTCCTGTTAATATTTGCTTTTCATCGATGTCTTCTTTATATTTTAGACTCGTCCGACCATTTCCCCCTCTAAAATACACACTTATACACTTAGCGATAAGATGCACTAATTCTATCATTTATAACACTTACTTAAGATGAATAACCACAAGAACGAAGAGGCACTCAATAGAAAACATTAGTTCGTTAGTCAATATCCAGTATTTATGTCCAGTCAACCACTTATAGTTCTGTTCAGTTAAATGCAACGTTTATCATTTATGGCAAAATATATAAACATTTTTATTAAACATCTTTTGTGCGTCTGAAAGGAAAACAAGGAATATTGTTTACAAACATATCATTTGATGAATTACCTAGCAAAAGAAAAAACAAAATCTCTCTGCTTTTAAGTTCGCTAAAACCCACATCCTCAGATATACTTTACAAAAGAAATATCAACATATACCCCAAAAGCTAAAATGTATATATATATATATATATATATATATATATGCACATCACAAACACACACATGTATAAATATATACGTTCATAAATATGGAGATTCTAGTTTACTTTCACTCACTAAAACATACATTCCCGTATGTACAAATATAAAAAGAATATATCCATTATAATATACAGGCATATCGATATCAATTTTCCTATTTATATTCATGAATGCATACACACACACAAACACACACACACACACACACACACACACACACACACACACACGCACACACAAACAAACACAAACAAAGACATGTATATATATATATATGAATTCATAGATGTATATATATGTATATGTGAATTCTAAATCCGCACAACACAACTCACTCTTCATATATATATATATATATATATATATATATATATATATATATATATATATATGCATATGTATATATATATAGATATATATATATGTAAAATATTTATCTATGTGTATATACATATATATATATATATATATATATATATATATATATATATATATATGAATATATATATATATATATATATTTATACATATATGTATATATACACTTATATATATGTATGAATATATATGAATATATATCTATATATATATATGAATATATATATATATATATATATATATATATATATATATATATATATATATATATATATATATATATATGAATATATATATATATATGTATGCATAGATATATGCGGGCATGTGTATGTGTGTGTGCGTGTGTATGAGTGTGTTTGTGTGAGTACGAGTGTGAGAGAGTACATGTATGAGTGTCTACCTCTGGTGAAAAAATTCGTATTAAGCAGTTCACTAGCCATCTTTAGAGACTTTGTCTTTCTTGTTTCTTTCTCTTCCCCTTCCTTTCTTTCTCCCTTACCCGTCCTCCCCCTCCTCTTTCCCCTCCTCTTCCTCCTCCTCCTTATCTGCTCCTTCCTCTTCCTCTTGTTTTTCTTTCTTAACTCACAGACAAACGCAGATGCACACATACATATATATATATATATATACTTACATACATGCGTACAACATTCACACGTAGATACACTCGCATATATATACATACATGCATACATACATATAGGAGAATATAGAATTTTCTTTCTCTGTATGTAAAAAGATATAGATCTATTATAGACCCTTCTGAACTTTATCATCCAATCAATTCCGTTCTACCTCCCCATTTTCCCTCTTCATTCTTTCCTTCCCTACACCTTCACATCATAAACGCACGCACAAATATAAGTGTTGTCCTTACATTTTGTCTAATTTGTTATTACAAGTTTTATTATTATCATTATTATTACCATTATAACAAAGTCGGCGAGATGACGGTATCGTTAGCACGCCGGGTTAAATGTTTAGTGGTATTTCGTCTGTCGCAACGTTCAGAGTTCAAATTCCGCCAAGGTTAGCTGTGCCTTTTATCCTCTTGGAGTCGATAAATTATGTACCAGTTGAGTACTGGAGGTTGATGTAATCGACTTAATCCCTTTCCCCAAATTTCAGGCCTTGCGCCTACAGTAGAAAATATGATTAGAAAGTCGGCAAGCTAGCAGATTCGTAAGCAAGCTGAACACATTGCTTACGTTTTGAGTTCAAATTCCGCCGAGCTAGACTTTACCTTCCAACCTTTCGAGGTCGATAAAATAAGTACCAGCTGGACGCTGAAACCGACTTATCCCCTTTCCCAAAATTGCTGCCCTTGTGGCAAAAGTCGAAATTATTATTCTTAAGGCGGCGAGCTGGCAAATTCGTTAGTACGCCGGGCAAAATGCTTACCGGCATTTCGTCCGTCTGCACGATCTGAGTTCAAACTCCGCCGCGGTCGACTTTACATTTGATCCTTTCAGTGTCGATAAAATAAAATTAGTAGGAGTATGGGACACGGGGGTCGATGTAATCGACTATCCTCCAGAACTTCAGGTTTATTATTAATTTTATTTTATTATAAAACCATAAAAGAAAAAAACAACAACAACAGCAGCAGCAGCAGCAGCAACAACAACCACCACCACCACCACCACCACCATCACCATCACCATCATCATCATCATCATCATCATCATCCGTCTATTTACTTATTTATATCAAACGGAGAACAGAGCATAGAACTACAGGACTAGCGAATTGATGAATGAACGATACGAAAGTCGTCTGTAGCGATAAGTAGGAACTTTTATAGAGCAAAAGGAAAAAAAAAAAACAGAAAAAAACACAGAGAAGAAAAGAAAAGAAAAATAAATATCACAACTCAATTTGTTTAGCGAGGCAGTCAACTGGATAATTCATTATTTCATAGGATAATGTTAATTATCACACAGACACACGCCCAAACGTACACATATACACACGCACACTACGCATATGCGCACACAAACACACAGATACAATACACACAGACGCACACACATGCGTAGACATAGACACACACATATATGTATATATTTATATATATTTATATATATTTATATATATATATGTAGGGACATTACAAACTTCTAAGATGTTCATTTTGCTTGGTATGATAACATTGAAGTTGTTTGTCTTCTAAATATAAACAAATTAATAATATATGTCTTGAGTGTGTTTGGATGAGTCTGCGCACGCGCATATGTACGTGTGTGTGTGTGTGTGTGTATGTGTGTGTGAGAGAGTGTGTGTGAGTGAGTGAGAGAAAGAGAGAGAGAGAGAGAGTATGTGCGTAGTTTTTTGTGAGCATGGTGGTCTGTGACGTATAAGCATGGAGTTAAATAAATACAAACCCTTATATATCCGGTGTGTGTGTATGTGTGCGTGTGTGTGTGCGTTTGCGTGTGTGTATGTATATATATATATATAGTTTTTGTTTCTATATATACAC
>NC_142935.1:63559398-63581898 GCF_046866305.1 Octopus bimaculoides
TAGCTTACCGGTAAAGCACGTTCATTTTCACAGTGTTCATTGCGTATTTGATTAATGAGAGAGACGGAAGATGGAAGATACGAAAATGTCTATTAATTACTAGAATTGCTTCGACTACTCTATCATTGATCTTTCACGGGTGGGATACCTAACAACTGGTTTAGGAGTATCCGAAGGGGTAGATGTGGAGTCACCTGAAGAGACACATCTACAGCGTGGGTACTCCTACACTAGTTATATGTATATATAAAATACTATGTTCATTTAAATACATCAGAGATGTCCATAATAGGACATCTAACCCAATAGAAGGAGCAGTCAAAACTCCACACCACAATTAGGGATAATTTCGAAAGGGAATGAAAAATAAAAACATATACCATCTATTTTCCGAATCAATGGTTTCAAGCTATATTTAGCAAAATAAATTAAAATATTTTACAAGGCCAGCTATCATCAGCGGAAAAGTCAAGATTAACATATAAACACAAGGCACTACATAGAAACATGACTTGTGCTTATATGCTATAATTTTTCAAAATCTCCCGTGCATGTGCGGTTTTCCTTATCGGCAGCAAATACAAAAAAAAAGAAAAATGCCGATTTTCTTTCAGAAATTAGCCAAAAAACCTAGTTATATATATATATATATATATATATATATATATATATATATATATATATATATATATATATATAAATGAGACTTACGGAATGGAGTAGGCAAGATCAATGCAACATATGTTTCATAGCGTACGGAACCTCAGAAGTAGTAAATATCCAAGCTAGGTGTATACCGCAGGCTATTCGTTAGGCCAAGGACATCTTGATTAAATTAAAGTTTACATTGTCGCTATGAAGTACATGCTAACGCATTTAATATAAATATATATCTATGTATATATATATATATATATATATATATATATATATATATATATATATATATATATATATATGTTGTTGGCACTCCGTCGCTTGTAACGTCGGGGGTTCCAGTTGATCCGATCAACGGAACAGTCTGCTCGTGAAATTAACGTGCAAGTGGCTGAGCAGTCCACAGACACGTGTACCCTTAACGTAGTTCTCGAGGATATTCAGCGTGGCACAGTGTGACAAGGCCGACCCTTTGAATTACAGGCACAACAGAAACGGGAAGTAAGAGTGAGAGAAAGTTGTGGTGAAAGAGTACAGCAGGGTTCGCCACCACCTCCTGCTGGAGTGTCGTGGAGCTTTAGATGTTCTCGCTCAATAAACACTCAGAACGCCCGGTCTGGTAATCGGAACCGCGATCCTTTGACAGCGAGTCCACTGCCCTAACCACTGGGCCATTGTGCCTCCACTATACGTTAAAGTAACGGTTGGGAATTCCACAGATATGTGCACCCTTAATGTAATGGTAAGATAGCGTTGACGTGACATGTTGGCGTAAAAAAACGGGCCTTTGTGTCACAGTTGCAATACAACCAACGAGTCTCCGCAAACTTCCTTTCCATCCAGTTTCAAACGGTTTGGGTACAGTTGAGGCTGTAGTAAAACACATTTCCCGAAGAAGCCATACAGTGGGCTCAAATTCCAAGAATTACAGGTGTGAAGAAAAGTTTTAGACCATCGAGTGCCACCTGCACACACGCACACACACACACACACACACATGCATACACACACACACACGCACACACACACGCACAAAAACACAACACAGAAATACAGACACACACACACACACACACACACATACATACATACACGCACACATGTTCATTTGTTTTAGCTATTATACCGAGGCCATGCAGGAGCACCGCTTAGAATGATTTCCGTCAAACGAATTGACCCCAGTATCTATTATATTTGCAGACCGGTACTTATTCTATCGGACTATTTTGCCGAACCGTTGTTACGAGGACGTAAACACACCAACACGTTTGGCACACCGCAGTCAGTGAGCTATTTTCTTCAAATAATAGCTCTACCTTGTACCGTACTAAAGCAGACTTCTTTGGAAATCTCTACAAGACTTTCAGTTAAGCTTTCACATTTTTTACAGTACTTGCTGCTTTTACTGCTCTCTGTCCTTCATGGAACTGCTTGGTTCCATTTCCTATCTCAAGTATTTCTCGTTTAATATAGGATTCGCCACTATGTTTTGGCGACCCAGTTAGACGATTAGAGACCTTTGTTCATTGTCTTATGATATTCCTTTCTCTGTTTGACATTCTCTCTGTAGAATACATACTTTCATATATACATACACGCATGCATACATATATAATGCATACATACATACATATATACATACATACATACATACATGCATAACTACAGGTAGATGCGCATGCATATAAATATACATATATACATGCATACGCACATTCAGATTTATATTTGTGTATGTGAGAGTGAGTCTGTCTCTCTCTCCGTCTCTATCTGTCCGTTTGTTTCTCACTCTGTGTATATATATATATATATATATATATATATATATATATATATATATATATATATATATATATATAAACAAATAGTAAATGAGTATATGCATATATATACGTACAGGTATGTGCATACCGACATCCACCTGTATGTATAGGTGCATATCTGGGTACAGGACATTGCAAACAAAACGTAGACGAGAAAACACACAAGCCACATAGAGAACATTCTTCTTCATCAGCTACCCCCGTTTTAACACTGGCGATTCGAAGAGCTGGGCAGGACGCATCGCTAAAACGGCTCTTCCCATGGACCGCAAATTAAATTTGTATACACAAATTAAACCTTGCCATGGAGGAATGTAGTGGCGGACAAAAAACAAGACAGGAAAACAAGCAGAAAAGGCTATACGGCCAGACGGGAAAAATTATGTGTATGAACGCTGTGAGGCACGAACTTGAAAGTGGGGACGAAGTAAGTTCGCGTGTTTGCTCGGCGATAGCCAAGGAAGAAAAGGATTATTGACCGGAAGCATGTGACCATGCCGCTGTAAGGGGAAGAGAGAGAGAGCAGTAGAGGGAGAAACAAAGGGAGGAAGTAGAAGAATAGGTGAGCAACGAGAGGAAAAGAGGAAGAGAGGAAGTACGAGGGGGGAAAAGGAGATACGTAGTAGTAACAGAGGAAGAACGAGAGAGGTAAAGCGAGATACGTAGTAGTAAACAGAGGAAGAACAAGAGGGGGAAAAATTGAGGAGAAAGAGAAAGAGATAGAGTAGCGTCGGAAAATATAATATATATATATATATATATATATATTTAGATTTATATATAAATACGTACATACGTATATATATATATATATATATATATATATATATATATATATATATATATATATATATATATATATATACCTACATACATATGGATACATCTCTGAAGAGAGAGTGGTATGGTAGAGAGAGAGAGAGAGAGAGAGAGAGAGAGAGAAAGACAGAAAGAGATGGAGGAAGCCACAAAAAGAGAGAGAGTTAAATCAGCAACGATAGATGCAAATCTCTTCTTTACGTTGCCAAAACTTTATCCATAGGCTTACACTCATACTCACGTAGTGACACACACAGAAACACAAATACACACACCTCAACACCTACACATACAAATACATACATCTCATCTAGAAAATATAATAAGACAAGCAAAAATATATTAACGAGACTAAATAAAAGAAATCAAATCAATATATTATTTGATTAGTGTTGTGTGTAACCTTCTGGATGATTCTACCATATCCTCCATTTTGAATTTTTTGCCACAAGACAGCCATGTTGACACAGTCACCTCATGGCCTTTTACATCCGTACCATTATTAATCATTCATCTCACTCTTTATAGAATACCGATAGTCTACTTATTCAAGCATTGATTTAAAATTCTTGACGATTCTATACCATATATGTAGTATGTACGTGATTATATATGTATGTATCTATGTAGGTATCTATGTAAGTTTATATACACTTATGTATGGAGGAATATGTTTGATGTGTGTATAAATGTATATATGTATGGCTGGTAGTGTGTATGCTCTCATATATACACACATGTATATATATGTATATATAAGTACACATATACATATCTATATAATATTTTTTGCATATTTGCATTCATGTGTATAAGTATAAGCATAAGTATGAATGTATATGCATGGTGATACGAATGCATATATGCATTAGCATATCTCTGTATGTAACTAAGGATATATATGTAAATAGTTAGTTAAATATCTCCATTTTTATATATTTATGTATGCACATGTGCATGTATGTGTGAATGAATGTATGTATGTACGCACATATCTACGTCTGTAAGCGTGAATGCGTACATATGAAAACATGCACACTGCCAGGCATAAGTTTATACATTCATACACACATATATATGCATATAAACTTACATACATACATACATACATAATATGTATGTATATACATATATATATATATATATATATATATATATATATATATATATATATATATATATATATATATATATATATATATATATACATACATATATGAATGTGTGCATATGGAGTTTGTATATGTATGTATGTATATATTAAGGTGTGTATGCATTTATGTAAATATAAACACAACCTAGTATTTATATATGTAAATATGTAAGTGTGCATATTTGAAGACGCAGTCACATACTCACGAACACAGACATACTGCTGTTTAGACAGTTGCATTTGTGTATATAAATACGTATTTAATACGTGCAAACATAACAAAGCGTTTCAATAGATGAGTGAATACGGTGCACGTTTATGCTGTTTGTTTAGGTTCCGAAACGTGCGAGAGATTTGTTCACCACCCCACACACACACATCTATTATGCTATACAAAACTAGATTTATTTGAATGTGTTATCAATATAGTACATAGATGTGGTTGTGATTTGCTCCTTATCTCTGTCCTTTGTCCCTTTTGATAATCTCCCTCTACCTATATTCTTCTTTTCTTTCAGTATATACCGTTAGTACATTCCTTTCATGCAACGTGCATACGGAGTTACGGAGGTGTTTGTATTAATGTATGTTTATTGATGATACGGAAAACGTCCGTCATATATATATATATATATATATATATATATATATATATATATATATATATATGGGTACAGGACGTGACCAACAGTAAACAACATGAAATTTGAAGACAAATGAGTTAAATACCCAAACAACGGGAGAAACAAATGGAAGACAGGACAGTTGAGACATACAAGGAAACCGAACGAAAGCAAACATGGAGGGTCGTGAGACCAGAACACTGGAGAAATGTTTTCTTTGAAAAGAGAAAGATAGAAGACAGAAATAGAAGACGTCCAGTCTTTTGGACGTCGTGGAGAAAAAGAAAGAGATGGTCACGTGAGGAAAAGAAAGATGGACGATGGTCACGTGTGAGTAACGAGAGAGAGAAAAAAGGAGAAAGAAAGGAGAGAGACAGACAGGATAGAACACACACACACACACACACACACACACACACACACACAGGAGTGTGTCTGTAGTAGTTGGAGCTACAACAAATAGCAGTCAAATCTCTCTTAAAACGCACCCTTTCATCAAAAGAAAGAGATTTACAGTATTTCAGGAAGAAAAAATGATGCGATGAATCTGCTACATCACACACAGCTGTGGACTAAACAAGACACAGACAAGCATACTTTTCATGAAAAGATTATCTACTAAATAATACTAATAAAGTTGACGGTATATCTTCGAAGTTTCATTTCCATGTAGTTTAAGCATTTTCTCATTATGCTCTATGTAAGACATAAAAATTGTTCAGGTAGAGTTGCCACCCTTCGCTAGAAACCTCAGAATCGTGCAAACCGACATCGTTTTCGAGGTTTCGTTTGTAGTTAAAAAAGAGTTGTACAAAAAACATACTTGATTACATACTTGATTACTGAATCTTTTGCTACCTCATATTTCAAAATTGGCAACTCAATTTTCGAATCCATAAGGAACATACGCACGCACTTGCGCGCGCACTTGCGCGCGCACTCACACACAAAAATTTTGTTTTATTATATATATGTGTGTGTGTGTGTATACATATAACAACAAATGCATAACGATTCATTCACTACAACTATTTCCAAGGAGTTTTTTGTTTTGTTAGTAATGAATACAATAACCCATCAAAAAATTAAAAAGAAAACACAGCCTCAAGACGGCTCCGTAAACAAAGGCATGAGTTCCTCATTGTGTCACTGGGAAGATCTTCGAACACCCACTTTATCTTGACCAGTAGCACAGCCTTGGTTTTGCGGGCAGTGGGATTCGTGTCGTTCGCAACTACGCCCCACACATAGTAATCCATAGGATTAAAATCAAGGTAATTAGGCAGGTAGACGTGGGACAGGCGAAGTCATGAAAACTGTCCGACAACCACTTCTGACCCTTTTTACAATTATGGCAAAGGACCGATTCCTGCTGCCTCACGTGGCCTTCCATCAAGACGAATATCACCAAAGTTTCGAGTAACTTCACACAGGCCCGGCTCAAAATAAGCCATGTGTGCGGACGCAGTCAGGACACCTGCTGGCCTCGACTTCACAGCTCCCCCCGCCTCCAACCGTTCATGTTAAGCCGTTATTGTGTTCACAGAGCATTGAACAGCAGTGATGATGTCGGCAATACCCAGTGAGAAACTTCATGTTACAGGTAACTCTTTTCCAATATTCAGATGGCTTCTCGTCCTCTATGTCAGTATGTTAGTTAACTATATATATATATATATATATATATATATATATATATATATATATATATATATATATATATATATATATATACAATATATGAGTAAATGCTTATATATGTACATGTATGTGCATACCTTCATCTACATGTACATATAGATACATAACTGGGTACATGACGTGGCAAAAGAACATGGACAAAATGATAAACAAGGTACAACAAACAAGCAAGCCACATAGAAACATCTCCTTCATCAGCTGCCACCATTAAGACACCGGCGTTTCGAAGAATTAAGGCAGTACGCATCGTTGAAATGGTTCTTCCCACGAACACAAATTAAATTATTTCTCTCTCTCTCTCTCTCTCTCTCTCTCTCTCTCTATATATATATATATATATACATATATTTATGTATATGTGTGTGCCTGCATATATATATATATATATATATATATATATATATATATATATATATATATATATATATATATATATATATATATATATATACAAGCACTGTTAATTCTCTAAATGAAGTATTAACAGTAACTGCACGATAAAGTGTAGTATATTGCCACTTAAGTGTGGCTGACCCCTAGGGGTGGATGTTACTGTTGCTTTTAGCCCCAGGAGGACACACGATAAGCCAGGTCATCAGGTCACCAGGTCACCAAGGTCATCAGCTGTCAGACGCCGACGAAGGGAAATAACCCTGAAATCCGGATACGTTCGTGCTGCAGATCGAGGTGAGAGGGATAACTTCCCTTGGCAAACAGGACACAGTCGTGTGTCGATAAGCCAGCTGGAGGAGATGTCCTCCTGGGGCTAAAAGCAACAGTAACATCCACCCCTAGGGGTCAGCCACACTTAAGTGGCAATATACTACACTTTATCGTGCAGTTACTGTTAATACTTCATTTAGAGAATTAACATTGCTTGTTTTCACCTTTTCAATATCAGTGAAGAATTTCACTGGAAAAGAAGATATAAGTTTGTCAGGTTTTTGTCTCTCTCACCAAGGTCATCAGCTGTCGGACGCCGACGAAGGGAAATAACCCTGAAATCCGGATACGTTCGTGCTGCAGATCGAGGTGAGAGGGATAACTTCCCTTGGCAAACAGGACACAGTCGTGTGTCGATAAGCCAGCTGGAGGAGATGTCCTCCTGGGGCTAAAAGCAACAGTAACATCCACCCCTCGGGGTCAGCCACACTTAAGTGGCAATATACTACACTTTATCGTGCAGTTACTGTTAATACTTCATTTAGAGAATTAACATTGCTTGTTTTCACCTTTTCAATATCAGTGAAGAATTTCACTGGAAAAGAAGATATAAGTTTGTCAGGTTTTTGTCTCTCTCACCAAGGTCATCAGCTGTCGGACGCCGACGAAGGGAAATAACCCTGAAATCCGGATACGTTCGTGCTGCAGATCGAGGTGAGAGGGATAACTTCCCTTGGCAAACAGGACACAGTCGTGTGTCGATAAGCCAGCTGGAGGAGATGTCCTCCTGGGGCTAAAAGCAACAGTAACATCCACCCCTAGGGGTCAGCCACACTTAAGTGGCAATATACTACACTTTATATATATACATATATATATATATATATGTATGTATATATATATATATATATATATATATATATATATATATATATATATATATATATATATATATATATATACATATATATATATACATACATATATATATATATATATATATATATATATATATATATATATATATATATATATATATATATATATGTATATATATATATATGTATATATGTATATATACGTACATATATTGCATATATATGCATATATACTCGTGTATTTGTGTGTATGTGTACAGGTGTCTGTGTACTTTATTTTATGTATATTCATACACACGCTTTATTCATCCCCACGCTCATACGTGCGTGTGATCCAATGCGTGAAATGAAGTTTATATTTGAAGCTTGATAGTGTTAATCTTCAAGATTTTGCCGTCAAATCTCTTTAGTACAGCGTTTATAGCAATATATTTGCCGGTACACTGAATTTGTGGAGGTGCAATGGCCCAGTGGTTAGGGCAGCAGTGGACTCGTGGTCATAGGATCGCGGTTTCGATTCCCAGACCGGGCGTTCTGAGTGTTTATTGAGCGAAAACACCTAAAGCTCCACGAGGCTCCGCCAGGGGATAGTAGCGAACCCTGCTGTATTCTTTCACCGCAACTTTCTCTCACTCTTACTTCCTGTTTCTGTTCTGGCTGTAATTCAAAGGGTCAGCCTGTGTCACGCTGAATATCCCCGAGAACTACGTTAAGGGTACACGTGTCTGTGGAGTGCTCAGCCACTTGCACGTTAATTTCACGAGCAGGCTGTTCCGTTGATCGGATCAACTGGAACCCTCGACGTCGTAAGCGACGGAGCGCCAACAACATTGAATTTACGCAGAAGAGACAATCTTACTCTAAACTTATGTCAAATAATAGAAAAAATGTCTTTAAAACCACCTCTTTATATGCAATATGTTTAATATAGGCACGAAATCTCTAGAGACCACACTAAAATAGTATGATTTAACCATTTAGTAACGTGCTTTAACCGTTTAGTGACATTGAGGGATCATAAAGAAAAGTTATTAACTGATTGGGAATGTGTTCGAAGGAAACTATTCCTTGGAAGAAAACGAACTCAGGATTCCATTGACATGAATGGATCCATGGCATCATTGTTATTCAGCCATTTACAGTGTGAAAATTGAAACTACATGCTACAGATTCTCTCAGGTTGATGGTGTTGAAATTTGTGGAAACTTTTATTACTGAATATCTTGTCTTAAAATTCAGTGTAATCGTTATTACCATGAACCATATTATTAATAGCAATGCAGTAAGTTAGGAATTCTTTTCATTTTTCTATGCATAGTCCTAGGTTTAAAAGGACAGCGAGGATCTGGTTGGCCTTTGTGTGTTTAGTTATGATGTCACGTACGTTTAAGTCATATTGACCCTCATTGTCTTAAACACTTTCAGCGCCGTAGATTCATGTCTGTATGCCGACAACAGCTTGGCAATCTCCCGGTTTATGATGCATCACAAATATGATATATTTACGAATGGTGATTAATCCGTTTAAGAAATTCAGTTTGGATATTTTTAGAATTATGAATTTTTTTAAAGTTATACAATACTGCACAACTGGCAAATATCTATTAATTGTCAAACTAAATATAGTGTATTTTTCTATAAATTCTAAACATCCGACAATAAAAGCATATGTGCAGAAAAATTTCCATTCACCTAGTGTCACCCTACAATGTTGTATTAAACAGGGCATTTGATGAATCAATATATATTCCTGATTTGAATATACCAACAAATCTCTAGAATAATTTCGTACACTCCATTCTTTAGTGCGAATATCATAGTTAATGTAACAAGATGTTTTCTTTGATTTTTAAACTTAAACTCTTTCGGATTTACAAATACTCTAAATCGTTTAACAGGAATTCCATAAAGGTCATTTATCTCAGCATTAAAATTTATGCAAACTTAACAGTTTGTAATGGCACAAATGATGTCAAAGATGCAAAGGGAACAAACTTTCCATCAATAAGTTTCTGCCAAAGTTTTTCAAACAGCCCTCTCTACGGTAAAATAGGAAAATGCCATTATGTATGAAGATAACATGACATTTACAGCTGGTGTTTTCAAATGTATATTGGCTAGAACACTATTTCAAAAGGCAGCTCAACAATCATGTCCGCTATTTCAATAACACTGAACATAATGTTTGGTGCCTGGGACAGAACACCAGCGACTTACCAGATAGTCTCTTAATCGATACTAGAAACGACTACACCGTATTTTAAAAAGAGAAGATATGTCTCCTGTGTTTTTAATCGAGCAATATTATATCCGCAAGCAAATCTTTAACAAGCTAAATAGGATATCAGAAATTACTTGAAACGTGATATAAATTGTTTTCTGTTCCAATATTTGACATCGTCTTTAAGTGAATTATGAATTTCATAATTTGGTAAACATATTATGAACTTGAAAGATTGATAATCAAAACAGGTAAAAGCAACACAATCGACTGTGAATGAGATAACGTATTGAAGAAAGACAAATTAGGTTTTTTTGTTAAGTTCTAAAGACACATTGTAACAAATTACCTGCAGGCAGATACAATCTTCGGATTGTGGGCCTTAGATAATGATGCTCCAAAATGTAGATTTTGTAAGCTCCTGAGATCATCGTCTCTAAACCTAGTTGGAAAATTAAAGTCACACTTTTATAGCGTAGACTCCACATCGTTCTTTTCTTTCTTTCTTTCTTTCTTCCTTTCTTTCTTTCTTTCTTTCTTTCTTTCTTTCTTTCTTTATTTCTTTCTTTCGTTCTTTCTTTCTTTCTTACGTATATACACACGCGCGCGCGCACACACACACACACTATTTTAAAACAGTTTGATTCGGCTCCATACGACTTAAAGTACAGACTATTCAAACAGTTTTAAATAAGAATATATGAATCTATTAAACTATGTAAACGGTGTGCATTTTCCTTCTTTTATTTTATATATTTTTTTTTGCATTATAATACACCACGTGGGGATAATCAAAGTTCCCCTCCTCTCATCTCTTACTATATATATATATATATATATATATATATATATATACATATGTATGTGTGTGTGTGTATATGTATATGTATGTATATCTATGCACGCATGCATCTAAGTACGCTTAAGAGTGTATGTGCAAAAAATAAGACAAATAAAAGTTTCTCTTCAAAGCCATTTTTAACGAAATAGCGTATGGTATCCAGTCAGTGTATCACGCAAACGAATTATTTATAGGTACAGAAAATGGTTAGCAATATACTGATTGCTAGATATACTCTAAACACGTGTGTTGGTTGTACAACATGATTCATTATTAAGTCCATAGTCATGCAGATATTCATTTAATCATCATAAAGCTTACATTGATTATTGGTTACTCGTAATCTTCAAGCAGCGCCAGACATTTAAACCTTTTTTCACTTGTGGATTTGTTTTCTTCTATCCAAAGGAATATGTAAGCGTACCGTAATGGAGACAGACACGTTTCGAAAACTCACTAGTGTAAACCTGTATATATATGCATATATGTATGTATGTATGTACATATGTGCATATACATACGCGTATATTCATATGTGTATAAGTATATGAGCGTGCGTATACATCTGAACGTTTGTATGTCTATATATATTCATATGTCTATCTATCTATCTATCTATCTATCTATCTATCTATCTATCTATCTCTCTATCTATCTATCTATCTATCTATCTATCTATCTATCTATCTGTCTGTCTGTCTGTCTATCTATCTATCTATCTATCTATCTATCTATCTATCTGTCTATCTATATATCTATCTATCTACCACTCTGTCTGCCTGTCTGCGTGTCTTTCTGCCTGCATATCTATCTATCTACTCGTACATATATACACGCATACACGCACACTTACACACACATCTGTAAGTATATGTATAACATACACTTTATATAGTATTGACATACAAACCTTTATGCATGTCGGCTTGTGTCTGTGTTTTCGTTATTGTATGTCTCCATGTGAATATGTCTCTTTTAGTCAACAAAACGCGGTAACAACCACAAACACCATAGAACCACGTATACGATTATATGTGTTGTAACGAGCTACGAACACATTCTTGTACATATTTTCGAAATGAGACGATTCCAGGCCAAAAATGATGATATAAAGGTATTTTTTATGTCATTCACTGGAATATGTATTGAGCTTATTGTGAGGCTGAGCAAAATATTTAATGGTGAGTTTTTATCGTAGTCTCTGAGGATTTCACTGTCTCAATTCATTTCTCTTCTTTTTATTCAATAACAATTTATGGCTTTATTCATGTACCAGTTCGCTATAACCTCGTCAGCGTAACTCTAGTTGTCTGGACTTTAACTATTTGAAATTAATATTATTACTATTATTATTATTATTATTATTATTATTATTATTATTATTATTATTATTATTATTATTATTATTATTATTATTATTATCATTATTGAGTGAGAG
Source organism: Octopus bimaculoides (assembly GCF_046866305.1). Classification (NCBI taxonomy): domain Eukaryota; kingdom Metazoa; phylum Mollusca; class Cephalopoda; order Octopoda; family Octopodidae; genus Octopus; species Octopus bimaculoides. The sequence continues at coordinate 63,572,216 of NC_142935.1, forward strand.
AGCAGTGCATGCCATCAAAGTGACGCTGGGGTAAAATTTTACGATGCCCATTATACCCATCATGACTACCCATCTGATAAGGGTACACCAGGCATATGCATCACAACCATATGTACGCGACATGGTGATCTCATATCAAGATAAACAGCGCATGACCTCGCAGGTGGGGCCCAGTTAGAATTTTCTTCAGGTCGAGTAGCCCATCCCGCTCATAAGATCCCTGAATAAGGTTTGTTTAAGAATGTTGAGCAAAACATCCATGTTTCCAAATGTGAATTATTCAAACAACAAAGAATTCCTCTCAACACATGGCTATGATGCTGCCCCACCAATTCTGCTCATGATCAGAGATGCACATATCGTCAGCCACCAAGGAACACGCTCAACTGGTTAAGGTCAAACAACTGACAAGCAAATCTGTGGTATTGGGCAGAATATTTGCTGTAGCCCATCTTTTATATACCAAGGCAAACAATGTACATGATAACACTTCCAATCAATTAAGATCAGAAGCCATGAGAGCCACTGTCTGGTACTGCATCGAGGCATTTATTATTATTATTATTTTTTTAATTATTATCATCATTATTAATATTATTAATTTATTGTCTTTGCACAACTTCTAACGCTGGAGATGTACTACGTTGTCAGCTATTCATTACCAATGTACTAAGGTAGCACCCTTTATGTTTCGAGCACTATCTTGCAATTGTCTGCCGTATTGCCTTTTTCGATGTTTTCCAAGCACAGCACTGCCCTACCCATTGCTAACCACTCCGTTGTTACTTGGTCGGCATTTAAGACGGTGTTGAGTTGAGCGGCTATTCGTTCATGATATTCACCAAATCTGTAGGGGCTTGCTTCCCAACCATATGTTTCTAGGATCAGTCCCACTGCGTGGCACCTTGGGCAAGTGTCATCTACTAGAGACTCGGGTCGATCAAAGCCTTGTCAGTGGTTTTGGTAGACGGAAACTGAAAGGTGCCCGCCGTATATATGTATATATATATATATATATATATATATATATATATATATATATATATATATATATATATATATCTGCTATGTTGAAAAGTGGCAAGAAAGACGTTCTTACTTAAAGATGCAACGTTAAAACGATACATGCAGAAATTATACTCTTCCATCGACTCGGTTTTCCGCCAGTCCCACTCCCCCATCCCTCACATTCCGTATGTCTAATTATTTATTGTACACCCAACAGACACACACCTATTCCCCAAAACCCACGTGACTTACATGTATCTATAGGTGATCTACATGTATATATATGTGTGTATGTATACATATATATATATCAGATATATGTATGTATATATACATACATACATACATATATATATATATATATATATATATATATATATATATATATATATATATATATATATATATATATATATATATATATATATATGTATGTATGTATGTATGTATGTATGCATGTTTGTATGTATATGTGTATATATGTATAATGAGATAAATGAGAAGTTCAATAATTCTAACTATGCAGTTCAATGTTGCTATGGATTATCCTTCGCCACAGATTTGTTATTTTACCATATTCTCTACTTTCTTCTCGAATGTGGATAGTTTTTAGTGATCAATAATTTGCAATGTAAAGGTCGCATATTTATATATTCCAAGTCTGGAAACTAATTTGGTAAACAAAAAAAAAAAGAAAAGAAAGTGTATGTATGAGTTTATAAAAAAAAAAGAAGAAAATGTATGTATTAGAATAGTAAAAAAAAAAAAAAGATGCGGGGAATAATTCGATTTATAAGACGGATTCATAATTCTTGCAATGTTGGTTTCGTGTCTAGGAATTCCTGTCTGAGAAATTTTAAGTAAATCTCTGTCCGTTTGTCTTCTAGTCTTTGTGTTTTCTTATATATATGCTTTATTTACTGGCTGTCTGTCTACGTATTTTCTTATATCTCTTTCTCCGCTCTTTCTCATTCACTGACAATCTATATTTCGCTCTTTCTCTTTCCGAATCTCTTTAATTCTATATCACTCAGTCATTTTCTATCTCTAGATCTAGCTCTTTATATCTATGAGTATGTGTGCATTGATATATATATATATATATATATATATATATATATATATATATGTGTGTGTGTGTGTGTGTGTGTGTGTGTGTGTGTGTGTGTGTGTGTGTGTGAGTGTGTGTGCATATGTGTATGTGTATTTATATATTTATATGCATATATATATATATATATATATATATATATAGTAGCATAAGAAATAGAAAGTTCTTGGCACAGTATTTCAAATACATACACACACGCACACACTAACGCACATACACACACACACGCGCACACACACACACACACACACACACACACACACACACACACACACACACACACACACACACACACATGTATTTGCGCCCCTCTGTTTCTCTCATTCAAATCTATCGCAAAATATTTTGTCTCACTCTAAACTTTCCTTTCACTCACCATCTCTTTTTCATTTACTAAATATGTATGCGTGTTTGTGTGCGAGTGCGTGAGTGCGTATGTATAGGTGTGCATGCATACGTGAATGTGTATGTGTGTGTGAAGCATTTAAATTGTACAAGAGTCATTCAACCCAATTACTGACACGCAAGTTAACTTAACATTTTTGAGTGTTATTAAAAGACTAGAACGGTGCTGCCAAGATATAACTGTTCCAGTTTCAAAAAACAGCCTCAGATTAATCCCTTGTTAGCCCAGTGGTTCCCAACCATTTTTTGCCTATGGACCCCTTAAATTTCTAATTTACTAACGTGGACCCTTATAGCCATTCGTTGTTTCAAAAAATCCCATTATAATTTTGTACATAAATATTATAAGGAATTGTATTAAAAAATGTTAAAGTATCTTGTGTATTTACTCTTTTACTGTTTTACTCGTTTCAGCCAAGTGGCCGTGGTCATTCTGAAGCACTAGTATGGCCTGGGTGTTTCGCATCACCACTCCTGTATGTGATTTTTTCCTAGCGGTTTGATAAATTTGGTGTGTAACGGAGTTTGATTCTTCTGCCCTCATCTGCACCTCATGTCGGGCTGTAGGTTCATCCGGTATTGTGGAGCGGAGGATGTCTAGTTCGTTTCTGAAGACATCTACTTCCACTTTATGCAGACTTCTTCATTTTTTTGGCAGGGCATTGAAGAGCTGTGGGCCTTTGAACCCTAGACTATTGCAGTACACACGCGCGCAGAAAATCAAACTTACATACATGTATCACTGCGTATTCTGGTGTATATAAAACATTCACATATTACTTTAAGCCTTATACAAGATGTTTCAAAGGAATATTGAACACGCTTTACTTTTACAAGGAAGAGGTAGAAAATTACTTCGAAGTCTCGAGTAATGCGTATTCGTAGAGGAGTTTGACGAAAGCAACTAAACCGAAACGTCCAGGATTCTGTCTATTTATTCTTTGAAAAAATTATATGTGTATGTGTGTATGTGTGTATATGCACGTTTGCATGTGTGAGTGTATGTGTTTGTGCGTATCTACTATTTTCTTTTCCTGTAAGGGAGGGTGTAGCAAGATTTCTGCGCTCCGTTGGCATTACTCTCAGAGTCTTTTAAGCATACACACCGACACACCGTTGCAAGGATTGGACCGTAGTCTACATCATGTAAGCAGTAGAAGTGCTTAAATATTGAAGAGTATTCTATTACTTACATGTTGCTGGTCGTGTTATTGGAGGAATTTCAACCATGTTTCGTGGTCTGCTACCGCAACAGCTCCTTTATAGGATCCAGTTAGCTCAAGACATCATCAGGAGGAACCACGTCCGGTTTCGGCCCCTACTCCTCTACCGTTTTGACATGGCGGAGCCACCCCCTTTCGGAGGTGTCTTCAGCTCTGGTGTTGGGTGCATGTCTTCTTTCACTGTTTGTGACTGTTCTAATTCAACTGTGGAATGTCCCTCGCTATGGTTATTTTCCAGGAGGTTCTGGCCACACGTCTTACGGTTCATCAACCTGCGTTGTTGAATTACTTTCTTCCGACATACCTTCCCTTGGTGGATTAGGATCCAGTTAGCTAAAGACATCATCACCAAGTCAATTATCAAAGCAGTTACTTCAAGATTGATTTAGAATTTTATTATTTATATACTTTTAACTTTTTTCCTTTTACGTGTTCCAGCCATTCGACTGCAGTGATGCTGGGACAACACATGGAAGAATTCTAGTCGAATGAATCGACCCCAGTACATTTTCAACCTGGTACCTATTCTATCCATCTTTTGCATAATCGCTAATTTAGGGGGACGTAAACACGACAAAATCAGTGGTCAAGCGGTAGACACACACACACACATACAAATACGACCGGATTCTTTGAGGTTCTGTCTATCAAATCCATCTCAAGAAGACATTTTCTCACGGTGGACGGCAGCGGGATTGAACCTGGAATCATGTGGTTGACGACCAAACTTCTTACCGCAGTTATACTTCTTTTTTTCCTAAGATCCTAGTAGGTTGATTTAAAGAAGCTTTCCGTTGCTATTTCTAGGACATCAAGCTACCAGGTAAAACCTCTCTCGGTCATCGACCGACTGACTATTATCGTACAGAGTTACTCATAAACCACACGACGAAAACGCAGAATTAATTCCAATTCTATGACCACTACCCAAGAGCCTAATAGTACTGGCAATCAGGTAAATGAAGGAGACCTTCGTTGGCAATAATGAGGTACTAAAGTTTGTATGCTTCACATTATTCTATAAACCTCAACTTTCATTATTCAGGCACCAATAAGTATATTTTTGCATCGATAGCTGCAGTGAAGGCAAATATCAGCGAATGGGATCCACCGGGAACGATGGAGACGAAAACGACTGCAGTACAGTAATTTAGATCTTAATGTTACTCTGCGTTATACGTATATATGTTTGTACATACGTAAATAAGTTATATATGTATATATATATGCATATATGTGTGTATATGTGTATGTGTGAGTGTGTGTTTAGTGTATGTGTTCATATGTCTATACCCCACCACACACAATACTTACATATTGTTATACAGTGTCCGTTTAGTAATATGTGTGTGGGTATATATATATATATATATATATATATATATATATATATATATATATATATATATATATATATATATGTACACACACATATATATATATATATATATATATATATATATATGTGTGTGTGTGTGTGTGTGTGTGTGTGTATATGTATATATTTACATAGATATATTTACACACACACACTTATATATATGTTATATTCATATATATTTACGTATGGTTATGAGGTTGTACGTACATAAAACATATAAGTATGTATGTGCAACTGTATATCTGTATATCTATGCTATAACTATCTATGCTAAGTATATATATATATATATATATATATATATATATATATATATATATATATATATATATATATATTTATATATATATATATATATATACATATATATACTTATACAGACACACATACATACATGAGAGTGTGTCTACATATAGAGATATAATTGGATAAAAGGATATATTATATATGTGTATATATATATGTATATAATATATATACATACGTACAGTGAGATAGATGGATAGATAGGTAGATAGAAAGAGCGAAAGAGGGAGAGAGAGAAATGTATATTTATATATGTATATATATATTTATATATATATATATATATATATATATATATGTGTGTGTGTGTGTGTGTGTGTGTGTGTGTGTGTGTGTGTGTATGTGTGTGTATGTATATATATGACTATAATTCACACAGAAACATATACACCCACATTTATGTGGCCCTATAAATCAGTGCGTTAATTGACACACTGTATGCGAGCAGCAGGGTTTGACCATAACCCGCCCATATAGCCTAATTATTATGTCTTGGAAGCAGAGCAAATGGAAGTTGATGGTTCAACATCATTATTGTCTTCGGTACCACCGTTAGTCGTTAATCTCACTATCTCACACTTTCTAGAAAGGCTAACTACCTCCATTTAAACGTTGAGATAAATAGATCTATCTATCTATCTATCTATCTATCTATCTATCTATCTATCTATCTATCTATCTATCTATCTGTCTATCTATCTATCTATCTATCTATCTATCTATCTATCTATCTATCTATCTATCGTTCGATCGATCGATTTGTCGGTCTGTCTGACTCTATGTCTGCCTGTCTGTGTTTCTGTCTGTCTGTTTTGCGTGCCTTTCTATGATGTCTGTGTGTCTATCTAACTCTATACGTGGCAGCACCAACAGTCGGCTGTCAAATTTCTCACATATCTCTATATCAATATATATCAACGCGTTAATTGAAGTATATAATACATACATATATACATATATACATATACATATACATATACATACAGATACATATATACATATACATATATATCTGTATATATATATATATATATATATATATATATATATATATATATATATATATATATATATATATATATATATATATATATATATATATATATATATATATAAAACAGAAAAGAACAGCTCCCTTTTTTTAGACATTATGATGAAAGAAGTCAACAACCAAATTGTAACTGACATTTATCATAAATCAACGAACTCAAAACAATATCTTTTGCTTACATCATGACACCCAAATACACCAAAAGAAATATCCCCTGGAATTTATCAAAAAGGATTTGCATAATAGTGTCTGATGTAAATATCCGGAACCTCAGCTTCGAATACCTTAGAACAACATTAACTGAGACACAATATCCATCCTTACTTATAGAAGATGGAATTAAGCGTGCCAAAATCTTAAGCATTAGAATACTAAAGGCAACACAACGTATCACCTAAACTTATCTCAAAACATTACCGTATATACCAACTCTCAACTCTTGAAACTATCAAGCATACAACGCTATTGTACAAAATCTACCTATGCTCACCTCCATTGCTAGAAATAAGAGCTAAAATGTTCTAACCCCGTAGTTAACAGACATGACTGAAAACGTATACACTAACAGGGACAGTGATTGTCCGAAAATTGCCGACTGAAAATTCTCAAGACTAATGCGTAAGTTTCGGCAATTTCCGTTGCTATCATCAGTTAAGACAGCTCGGTATTCTGCTATTTTCGGACCTGTTAGCATATATGCTTTCGTCATCCAAATTAATGGATGATTTAGCGATTTGCTAATGTATATACGCAAAATTAATGTAAACAGCAGACTGCAATGTTTCACCAAAAAGCAGAATTATTTCCTCACTAAATGTGACTATGGTGTTAATAAACATCTACATTGCTAGAGATAAGCGCTAAAATGCAGTAATGTTGTAGTTAACACACATGAATAAAATCATATACACTAACAAGGACCATGATTGTCCAAAAAATGCCGACCGCGAACTTTTGAGAGTAACGCGTTAGTTTCGGCAATTTCCGTTGCCATCATTGTTGTTTACATTAATTTTGTGTTTACACATTAGCGAATCGCTACATCATCCATTTATTTGGATGACGAAAACATATATGCTAATAGGGAGACAGGTGCGGGAATAGCCGAACACCGAGCTGGCTTAACTGATGATAGCAACGGAAATTCCTGAAACTGACGCATTAGACTTAAAACTTCTCGGTCGGCATTTTTCGGACAATTATTGCTCCTGTTAGTGTATACGTTTTCTTTCATGTGCTTTAACTACAGCGTTAGAGCATTTTAGTTCTAATCTTTAGGAATATAGGTATTTTTTAACACTCTAGTCACATTTAGTAACGATTATATATATATATATATATATATATATATATATATATATATATATATATATATATATATATATATATATATATATATGTATATATATGTGTGTGTGTGTGTGTGTGTATATGTGTACAAATATAAGAATAAGTCCTGAGGTTGATTTGTTCGACTAAAGGCGTTGCTCCAGCATGACCGCCATCAAATGACTGAAACAAATAAGAGAATATATATATATCAGTATATAGATACACTTAATTTTACCTTAGTAAACATCATCTTATTAATAGCCTATGTCTTTGCATGTGTATGTGTCTGTATGTGTGTGTGTAAATGTGAGAGTGTGTGTGTATGCGCGTGTGAATGGAAGTTAATTTCAGATTCCTCGATCACTGTACGTAATGTTTATTTACTAGCTTTAGTATTCAATACAAGCACATCGTGTTATTATACTTACTATAGACATAGTATGATAGCGATCCAGTTATAGCTCTGTTCGAGGTGAAAGGACAGCTCTGAATAAAGAAGGCGATATCATACTGAACTATGGCGCTCAAGTGACCAACCGACCTTAGGGAAGACACTGAATATTAAGAGACAGGGACTAGGCAAAGATAAAGATCAGTTAAGTCATATGCTTAATCTGTTTATTTATGTATCTTTTAAATATTTTTCTTTGATTCTTTGTTTTATTCTTCTGTTGAACCAAATTTGTGGTTAACAATTTAATAGTATTTGTTTTGTTCAATTTACTTTGAAATGCTAATGAAATGATTTTAGAATCAACGTTAGATATAAATTTTGCGGAATAAGATGCGGTTTAGCAAACTATTTGTGCTTATATCTAGAGAATCGACACTTACTGATTTTGCTAAAGTAAAGATTAGATGCATTATTCTATCATATTTCTGCAAGAATCTACTTCTAAAGTGATGATGAAACGATTGTTGTATTATGCTACAAAGTGTGTTATATTCATTCTCACAAAGCTTAACATTTTAGGGAATGGAGTGAATCGATTACATCAAACCTTTTACTTGACTGATCCAGAAAGGATTAAATGCAAAGTCGATCTCGACGAACTTAGGAGTCAGAACTCAGAAAGTAAAGTCAGATGAAATACCATTAGACATATTGCCCAGCGTGCTAACAATTCCGCCAGCTCGCCACCATAATAATGATAATAATTATACTTTCTAGGGTAATTACAGAACATTGTAATTTGTGTGTGTGTGTGTGGGGGGGAGGCTGTCGATTACATCACCACCAGTGATCAACTGTTTGCTTATTTTATCGACCACGGAAGGATGCAAGGCAAAGTGGACGTGGGCGGAAGTTGAACTCAGATCATGAGAACGGGTGAAATGCCACTAAGCACTTGACCGGCATGCTAAACATTCTGCGAGTTCGCCAACTTAAATGATGATAATAATAATAATAACAACAACAACAACAACAACAACAATAAGAAGAAGAAAAAGAAGAAGAACAACAACAACAACAACAACAATAATAATAATAATAATAATAATAATAGTTATCCTGAAATTTGGTGGGAGGGGACTAATCGATTACATCGACTTCAGTGTTTCACTGGTACTTTATTTATCGACTCCAAAAGGAATTTGAAAGCAGGACGTAGCGGCAGACGAAATATCGCTAACGATTCTGCCAGCTCACCGCCTTAATAATAAGAATAAGAATAATAAAATAATAATGATAAAAATAATAATAACAATGATGATGATGATGATGATGATGATGATGATGATGATGATGATGATGATGATGATGGCGGTGATAATGTATCATAAATCTTTTAATATATTCACATACTCATACACATCCGCGCACATACTTTTTATAGGATGTCACGAAAGTTTATGTAATAACCA
>NC_142935.1:63586898-63594398 GCF_046866305.1 Octopus bimaculoides
TGTATGTTTTCTCCCACAGCAGAGACCAATTTAACAGTAAAATACTGTTGGTAGCAGCCATAATAGTCCATTTGTTGTTTAGAGGAAACCATTTAATAGGTTTTTTTTATAAACGAAATATGGAAGAATAAGAGATTAATAAAGCAACCGACCACCACCATCACCACCAACCGCAACACCGAAACCACCACCACTAACAACAACAACAACAAGAACAGCAATAACAACAACAACATTAATATCAAAAACAATAAAAACAGCAACGCAGACAATATAATATAATATAGAGAAGAAGACCTCAACGAAATGTAATATAGCAGAGTTTTATGGGATTTTAGCAAAATGTTATCTTGGGAATTTAGGGAACGAGTAGAAATTGGAATTGATTTAGATACAGCATTGTATTCTGGGATATATTTTTGATTTTCTATGCTTTTCTTATGGAGAATATATTGTTTTTGGAAATATATTGTTGAGTGAATCGAATCTAATTTACGTATTGAAATATATATTTAAACAGGTTGCCTGTTTTCTTTGTTATCGCTTGGAATCAGGCACCAAAAACGTTTTCAGTGTCTAGGATGGAGTCTCGAAGTCATCGCTGAAACTGTTACAATGATAGTAGGCAAATTATAAACCACACAGTTTTCAAAATAGACAGACAGTAGAAAGGATGTCCAAAGTACTGTCTGTTTGTCTGTCTCTGTCTGCATGCCTCTCTCTCCTTCTCTCTCTCTCTCAGTCTCTCTCTCTCTCCTTCTCTCTCTCTCTCTCTCTCTCTCTCTCTCTCTCTCTCTCTCTCTCTTTCCACTGTTTTCATGTGCCTTGTCTACAGACGTCGGCTATCAATCCCATGCCAAAAATTGAAAAATCATGATTTTTCTTGGTAACAATGCAACGATGGATTACCGATGCCTTCTGTTAGTTTATTTACGGTTTGGTCTACTAGTCTCACGCTCACCCTTGAGACACAAGGCCCATTTAACTCTTGGACAACGTATTGGTTCGCTTTACATTAGGCCATGTCCACACAACGAAGGGCTTGTCTGACATATATCGAGAGTCCATTCCATTTCCGCGTACCGTACGCCTTATCTAGAGCACAATCTTTTGTTATCTAATCCACAATTGAGGCTTTTGGCAAGTACTAACATCCTAGGCCAGGGACGACCTACGGCCTGATAGTAAAAGTCAATAAAGTGTAACTCCATATTCTCTAAACTTCTGAACTCTCGACCTGGAGCCCCTTAGATGCATTTTAATGTCTTGCTCAGGACACAAGACATACCAGAAAACAATATTTGTGATTACGATTATTGGTTTCAAATGTTAGAATAAGGCCAGTAGTTTCGAGTGAGAGAGTATGTTGATTTCATCGATCTCAGTGATTACCTGATACTTATTTCATCGATCCCGAAAGGATGAAAGGCTAAGTCGACCTTAGCGGAATTTGATCTCAGAACATAAAGACGGACAAAATACCGCAAAGCATTTCGCCCGGCGAAGTAACGGTTCTGCCAGCTGACCGTCTTACATTTTAGAGTTTCGTTGTTCATTCATTCATTTATTTACCTACTTATTTATTTATTTATTTATTTATTTATTTATATTTTTCTCAAAGCAATTACCGATGAAAATGGAGCAGTAAATTGGGGTTGCTGAATTGCTCCATAACGAGATAGTGATTGATTGGTTTATTCCAAAAGTTTTGATACTGATCAGACTTTGTTTATATTTCATTTTATTATTATCGATTAATAACGGTGCAAGAGTCTGGAAAATATACCAAAAATAAAACGCAAAAGCAAAAAAAAAAAAATAAAAACAAATAAATATAATAAATTATAGGCGCAGGTGGGGGCTGTGTGGTAAGTAGCTCGCTTACCAACCGCATGGTTCCGGGTTCAGACCCCCTGCGTGGCACCTTGGGCAAGTGTCTTCGACTATAGCCTCGGCCCGACCAAAGCCTTGTGAGTGGATTTGGTAGACGGAAACTGAAAGAAGCCCGTCGTATATATGTATGTGTGTTTGTGTGTCTGTGTTTGTCCTCCACCATCGCTTGACAACCGATGCTGGCGTGTTTATGTCCCCGTAACATTAGCGGTTCGGCAAAAAGCGACCGATAGAATAAGTACTAGGCTTACAAAGAATAAGTCCTGGGGTCGATTTTCTCGACTAAAGGCGGTGCTCCAGCTTGGCCGCAGTCAAATGACTGAAACAAGTAAAAGAGAAAGAGAAAGAGAATTACTGGTCATATCTTTTATTTTTTACTTTTTACTGCTTTCAGTCAATGGGCCACGGTCATGCTGGTGCAGTATCTCGAAGGGTTTAGTTGGATAAAGCAGCTCCAATACATAACAATAAAATCTGGTGCTCATTCTAAAAATGTTTATGTCGAACAGCTAAGTTACGGAGATGTAAGTAAATTCATCAGGAATTAATCGACCACGGGGCTATAGTAGTCGACACTTGCTCAAGATGCAGTGCAGTGAGAGCGAACCCGAAACCACGTTGTTCCAAAGCGACTGTTTTAACCACTCAGCCATGCCAAACCCTCCGTTACATTAAACACGGATAAACTGGTTGCATACGGTGTTCCTATACTTTTTTTGTTTTTACTTACCCGCTTCTTAACAGGCGTTATGTTTACGGCTTTAATCGATATTCATCATAGCTGTTATTGACGATTTGAATAATTTTGGATCAGCAACAGAAACAACAAAACTATCCTCCTCCTCCTCCTCCTCCTCCTCCTCCTCCTCCTCCTCCTCCTCCTCCTCCTCCTCCTCCTCCTCCTCATCATCATCATCATCATCATCATCATCATCATCATCATCATCATCATCATCATCACCACCACCACCACCACCACCACAACCACCACCATAATCATCACCATCACCATCTCCATTGTCCTCGTCATCATCATCATCATCATCATCATCACCATCATCATCATCATCACCACCACCACCACCATAATCATCACCATCACCATCTCCATTGTCCTCGTCATCATCATCATCATCATCATCATCACCATCATCATCGTCGTCATCGTTATCGTCGTCATCATCATCATCCCCATCATCATCGTCATCATCAGAATCATCACCATCATCATCGTTACCATCGTCGTTAACATCATCATTATCATCATCGTCGTCATCATCATCGTCATCAGCATCATCGTCACCATCGTCGTCATGATCATCAACATATAAAGCAACAATACGTAGCCACACACAACCGGAAACTAAACCTCAGCAGTATTGAACCTGCAACCACAAATTTAACAATATAGTAAAATAAACAGCAGAGTTGACATCAAGACTATTCTTATTTAGATAATTCTAAAGCACTCAGGTACGGAATAAATAACAAACCTTCTTGTCGTTTGTGGTGTGTCATTCTGAAATGCATTGTTGATTTAAGACATGTTAAGTGTTTACAAACCAGCTATGTGACTATATCTCAAAACAACGATCCAGAATTCGAAGCAGAAGTAGGTTTGTGTCTAATTCCAATCAAAGAACAGAGATAGCATAAATAAGGTTTTGCCGTGACATGCTAGCTCCATTTCAGTTGAGTAGTTTCCTTGTAAACATCTAAAGCCAAACGCCATATTTCTATCAATTCAATGTCCAAATATCCTATAAAGCATTGCATCCAGGTCGATGTAACCTTATAGCACCTAATCCTCTTAACGGGAGATTTACTTGTTTGTTATTCATTAAGGATATACATACATACATACATACATACATAATACATACATACAGACAGACAGACATACAGACAGACAGACAGACACACACACACACACACACACACACACACACACACAAACACACATATATATATAAAATATGACGCAGGAGTAACTGCGTGGTAAGTAGCGTGCTTACCAACCACATGGTTCCGGGGTCAGTCCCACTGCGTGGCACCTTGGGCAAGTGTCTTCTACTATAGCCTCGGGCCGACCAAAGCCTTGTGAGTGGATTTGGTAGACGGAAACTGAAAGAAGCCTGAGTGAGCTAGCAGAATCGTTAGCAGGCTGTGCAAAAAAGCTTAGCGGCAATGCGTCTCTCTTTACGTACTGTGTTCAAATTCCGTCAAGGTTAACTTTACCTTTCATCCTTTCTGCGTCGATAAAATAAGTACCAGTTGGGCAATGGGGTCGATGTAAGCGACTCATTCCCTTCCCCGAAATAACTGGCTTTGTGCCAAAATTTAAAATCAGTTTTAACGTGCAAGTAGCTAAGCACTCCACAGACACGCGAACGCTTAACTAAGTTCTCAGGGAGATTCAACGTGACAAAAGAGTTTTGCTAGCAGAATTAACAAAACGACATAAAATAGAGTGTCTTGCTCAAGGTTACAACGCGACGCCGGTTATCACACTCGCGACATTGAACCGAATCCCATAAACTACGCGCCTTCGCACACGCGCACACACACGCGCACACACACGCGCACACACACGCGCGTGCACAGACACACACAAACGCACACGCACACACGCACTCGCACACGCACACACGCACTCGCACACGCACACACACGCTCACACTCATGCATACAAACATAGGCAGACATACACGCACACGCTTACGCCCAAGCAGAGGCACACACAAGCATGCGCACACGCACTCACATACGCACACACTCACGCACACATACACACTCACACATACATTTATATATGCACAACAGGATTCAATATAGTTTTAGTCAACCAAATTCGCTCACCATCGACGAACGGCCATGGTTAAAGATACTTGCTGAAGGTCCTGCAATCAAAAATCAAAAACTACGGGGTTGAAAAGCGAGCATCGTAACCACACAGCCATGTCTGCGCCTAGAAACAAAGTCGTTGTGGGTCGGATTCGAATCTTCTCGAGTAATCTCCATTAGATTTCAATATCGACGCCTTCATCGCGCGGCCATCGCAGCAATAGTTCACATTTCTTTTTACTGTAACTATATTTGAGAAAAAATAAAGTGAATATTCAGAGAAAATTGCTACAGAGGGCACATACCATTTCTATAAATCTAATTTTAAAAGAAACCATACTTGTTTTTTTTAAAAAAATTTTCGCTATGTGAAAATTTTTTATTGATCAAAAATTCTAAAATTATATTTTTTTTTCCTTTAGAAAAAAAATGTCTAGAAATATTTTCATATATAGAAAATTTCGCATTTAGAAAATTTCGTATATTAATTTTAACGAAAATATATTTAAACAATTAAAAACAAAAAGAACTACCATAAGTTTAAAAATATATGAACTTACTTTCATATGCTTCTGCAGCATATTTTGAAAGAAATATGTAATTAGATTTTAGAGTCATTCTCAACTAAATAGAGGTGAGATAAAATATACAATAACAAAATTAGATTAAGATTGTTAAATAAATGAATTAGCGAATAAGAGTAGATATATCTGTTTACTTTATCTGTTGATTGTGTTGTAACGTGATATATGGATGCTTTTCCAGGTACTAATCAAATAAGAAGATGGATCTTTGTAAATCTTCCTAAAAAAGCTTCTGTAATAATATCTGTATAATAAAGGAAAAGAAGGGGCGTCTATGCGGTCGTTTTGATATGATAGAAAGATCAGCCAAATCTTCAATTCAAGCTCTACTTCTTTAAAACTGTTTCGAAATTTAAGATACCGGCCATACTACGGTCTGTTCGGGCTAAATGTGATGATGTTTATATCTCCTCTCTTTACTGAGACAGCTTAATTTCAACAGCGTCGGAGAAAGAAAGATCGCATTTGTAACTGAGAAAAAGTTAGCTTATATGGAGGATTGGAAGCCATCAGAATAATAGAAAAGAGTTACCTGTATCATGATGATTCGCGCCGGGTATCAAAATGCCGACATCAGGACCTGCTTGCTCAATTCTCTATGAACGCTGTAAAGGTATTAAGATGATGCTCCATGTATCATGAAATCTAAGTTCCCCCGAATTTGATAGTCTTTGGGCGTGTTTCCATTTAAGATAACAACACCACATCTATGAACAGGGTCTCAGTCATAGTGTCTGTCGAGCAGCTGTGTGAAGCTGCTAGACACTGTGGCCAATCCCTGCCTGAAGAGGGTGACTGCTGGAAGGTCATATATGTGGCGGCAAGATTCAGCTCCTTGCCATGTGTCTGAAAAGAGTCATAAGTGGTTATCGAAGAATTTCTACGACTTCTTCAGCCTCAATGTCTGGCCCTCTAATTTCTCCAATTGTAATCCCACCGATTACTAAGTATGGGGCACGGTTGAAAATGATACCAAACACTCTACCTGCAAAACCAAGGCCGAGCTGGTGGCCAAGATAGAGGCGTTCGAAGATTTTTCCGAAGACATGAAAAGGAACATATTCGCCAGGTTCCAGAGACGACTCGGGGCCGTGTAGAAAACAGAGGGAGGCTACTTTGAGTGAACTGTTATTATCTCCCAGCCATAACCCAGTTCCTGTTTTTTGAGCATTTTTAGTTTTGGATATGCCGTTTTCATTTTTTTTTATGCAAGGCAATAATGTATGATATTTGGGAGCTTTCTGTAGAGAATATCTTCATATTTGCCTTTTCAGCCTCAAGCTTAAATCTGCTCAATCAGACAACTATTTCGACTATCGATATTCTGTAAGCATTCTCTTAGGTTTGAATACAACACTAAAATTACTCATTTGAAAATCAGAAACTTAGTTACGCAGTTTCAGATACTATAAAACTAAACAATATATTTCTTCATTCTTGACACACACACACACACACACACACACACACACACACACACACACACACACACACCAGGCTTATGACACCCACCACTGTGCGCGCACAGACTCCCTTATTAAATCTTATAATTTTTCTGTCTCTCACCAGACTACTATAACTATTTTCATTTCTTTCCGATAAATGCCAAAAGAAAAATAAAATGTGTAAACCTTTCAACTTCGTAATATGAACGAAATAAATTAATATTATTTATTAGTATTCCTCTAGAGACCAGAATAATGTAGCTTACACAAGAGAAGATTATGGAGAAGTCCCTAACATAGGAAAAGAGATGGATATAGAGCTATATCTCGTAGATAGAGAGATAGAGTGAGTTGCTCTGGCGATATAGCATTTTATTATGTTATATTAATTTTGTTGTTATGCGGTAACTAAGCATTTTATGATGCAGCGAAACAGTAATTCCTTTTTTATATAATATATCTAATGAAATAAATTATAAATATGATGTGGAGACAAATATGCTACTGTGTATGTTGCCAATATGTGCGGTGGTCAAATTCTGTTATACTAATGTTTAAGCGCTTGTGCACACATCAATACATATACGGGAGAGGAAACTCGGTGTTGAGGTGGAGTGAAAGATCAGCTTCACCTGAATAAGTATACTGTGTGATATATATGAATGCATACATGCATATGTACAGAGATATGATGGATATTATATGAATATATATACATATATAATATACATGTA
>NC_142935.1:63599398-63604398 GCF_046866305.1 Octopus bimaculoides
TGTCAGCAATCGAATATTTTCTCTCTCGCATTCATAATTGTCTATAGTGAACAAGAATTTTCTAAATAGAAATTAGAAATGAAATTAACGATAAAACCCTTTGTATTTTCTTCCGAGATACACACGTAAATGAATCATATTGTAATGTTTATCGACTTGAGAACACAAGGAAGGAAGAACGGGAGAGAAAAGGACAATGTTTGAAAATCTATGTGGTTGCTAGGGTTGCAATTATCGATAGTCAAGGTATTATTCAAACCATAACCCTCATTCATAAGGGTATCTCAAACGGTATCTCAAAGCAGGGATGCGGGTTGCAGCCAGTGCTTCACTGCCTTTGATTATAAAGTTGATATATAATGGGATGACTTAAGGTAAAACAACAGCAACCCTATTTTCATTCGCGTTTACATAGATTTCCTTCCCCCGCCCATCATTTCTTTAATGTTTTTTCTTGAAAGACATAAATTTAAAAACAAAAATGTAAAAATTCAGGTGTTAGAAACAATTATTCTAATCACATTGTATCTGATAACTTATTCTTAAAATTTTTGAACTCGTTCAAGACACCAGTTACAATTGCCTGAAGACAGAAAAAAAAAGTTGGCCTATTTATTAATCACCATTTCTTTAATTTATTTATTTCTATTTTTTAATTCTTTGTGTGTTTCTTTGAAATTCTGAATTTTTTTGTGATATTTTTCCCCCAAATATCTCGCTTCTATGAGATTACATATTCCTACCTCTGTCAAGAAAGTCAATAACACTTGCGAGTTTTAATCCGACTTTAGTTGTCACGGGTCATTGATTCGCCATGATTTATTATAGACTTGCTTCACTAAGCAGATCACCATTAAGATTTTTCTAGTTGAGCTTGAGATGGAAAATAACTTTTTTCTCTCTAGATGGCGATTTCCTCCTCTCCCTCACTCTGTATCTCTCTCTGTCTCTCGCTCTGTATCTCTCTGTGTCTCGCTCTGTATCTCTCTGTGTCTCGCTCTGTATCTCTCTGTCTCTCTCTTTCTGTCTGTAAATTTATATTCATGTCCCTCTCTCTCATACTCTGTATTCGTGTTTATATATATATATATATATATATATATATATATATATATATATATATATATATATATATGATTTGTGTCTTTCTCTACATATTATTTTCTGTCTCTTTAGATTATATCCGATCATCTCCCCTTCTTCCTCTCTGTTTCTCTCAGTGTCATTAGATGGTCTGTCTCAGTCATACTCTCCTTTTCACTTTCACTTTCACTTTCTTCATTCCTTTCTCCCTTTTTGATTCTTTCTCTCTCTCTACATAGTCTTCAACGCTTTCTCTCTCTACACATTCTCACGCATTCTTTCTCTCTCTCTCCCTCTTTCTTTCTATCTATCTCATTTTTTTCACACTCTTTCTGCCACCCGCACTCGTTCTTTCTCAGTCTGTCTCTCTAAACTTTAATACGTGATACAAGCTCATTAAGACTGTTAGTAGCCTGATGCAAATCGTAACATGGTTTCACTGTCTAGGTGAAGTAATTTACTTAAGCTACAATGACCACGTCTACTTTCTACGAGAATCCTACGTCATGGCTGATTTCATTCGTTAGTATGAGAATAAGGGACAGCACCCACCGTCTGGTTGATTTCTTTACACAGGAAATAAAACAACACAGGGAGAAATTTTCAATGGATTGAAGTCATTGTCATAGTTCTTGTCGTGCTTGATCAACTACAGATCAGCACTGGTCGAGCAGAGTTATAAGTACTTGCGGGACCCGTGAATATTTCACGGAAATAATAGTAAACTTACTGGGTTATTTTTGAAAACTTTATCCAAAACCCTGAAAGCGTAGTCTGTGTTGTGTCAGAATCAAAAGATAGTCGCTCATGTGCTAATCATTGAAAAGAGAGAGAGAAATTGGAATACGATGATTACTTAATGAATTTTATATACTTTAGGCACAATTTTATAGACTTAATACACAACACTCTCCCTCGTTCTCTCTCACTCTTCGTCTTACCCTCTTTTTCTTTCGCTCTTCGTCTTTCCCTTCAGATAATCACATGAGCATTACAGACGGATTACTTAACGGAAGAAAGATTACCTAGTTATAACCTCGAGGTTAAAATAGTCGACCTCGGCGGAATTTGAACTCAGAACATAAAGACAGACGAAATACCGCT
Source organism: Octopus bimaculoides (assembly GCF_046866305.1). Lineage (NCBI taxonomy): Eukaryota > Metazoa > Mollusca > Cephalopoda > Octopoda > Octopodidae > Octopus > Octopus bimaculoides. The sequence goes on from NC_142935.1 coordinate 63,601,586, forward strand.
AACAATTTTTCAAGCCGACTTCAGCACAGCTGTTGTCTGTCAAATTTCTTTACTATGCATCCGCAGAACAAGATCTATAATGTAAGGCACCTGTACAGCAAACCACTTAGTGAGATTGGATCTGAGACTAAGTAGTCGTGAAATGAAACGTCTTACAATGAACAGCTATTGTAGTCTAGATGCATGAACTATTATTTTGAAATGTTTCAAACAGAACAAATGCTTGTAACCATTTTTCTATTACTGTAGCGATTCTGCGGGATTCTGCTCTTTGCCACAAATGATAATAATAATCCTTTCTACTATCGGCACAACATATACGAAATTTTTGGAGAAGTGGGTACTTGATCAAATCCACCCAACTGCATAACCAGTGCTTGCGTTTTCAACCTAGAAGGGATGAACGGCAGAGTCAGTTTTGGTGGGATTTGAACCCAGAACGTAAAGACGGACAAACATACCGCTAAGCATTTTGCCCGGCATCTTAACGATTCTTATTTCTGTATTGCCCACAAGGGGCTAAACGTAGAGGGGACAAACAAGGACAGACAAAAAAATTAAGTTGATTACATCGACCCCAGTGCGGAACTGGTACTTAATTTATCAACCCCGAAAGGATGAAAGGCAAAGTCGTCTTCGGCAAAATTTGAACTCAGAACGTAACGGCAGACGAAAAATCGCTTAGCATTTCACCCAGCGTGCTAACGTTTCTCCCAGCTCGGCGTCTTAACGATTCTGCTAGCTCATCGCTTTAACAACTACAATATCAACAACAACTGTATCAATAAAAACTAATTCAAGATGGCTAGCTATGTAACTAATAATAGCCAGGGTGACAATTAATAAAATGTTACAAACACGATATCATATAACTGGGAGATATTTATCTCCGATATCAATCCAATAGCAGCAGATAACCTAATAGTAAACAATCGTGGAGAAAAGGATATATTGCGAGAATGTTAGAGATTTAGTAACTGGAAAAAATTTATCTTGGTAATTTGATAACGAGGTACATATGGATTACGATACATTGAAATAAACGATATATAACATAGACTTTCTTTTCTTTTGTTTAAGTTTAATGGAAGCGAGTTCAATACTTGCGTGTAGAAAATGGCGTAATTTTGTGTCTCTCACCTTTATAACTGCGACTGTAAGTATCAGTGGTGCGATGTGTCTCACTTGACATAATTAATGATTTATTTTAGACTTCAGTATTTATATGGATTTGGAGCATTTAACCATAGCTCTGTGTATATCGTATGATACTCGACCACACACACAATCCATAATTGTTAACTTGTCAATATATATTTTCTGGAACTAACGATTATGGATCAAACATTTTAGTCTCTTTCAGTCATACTCTTTCAGAGTTCTTAATTGTGAGAGGACGGTTTCGTTTAAACTTGTCGCTCCATGGAATACATACATACGTTCATATATTAAGCCTACATACACACACACATGAGTACATGCATATACAGACAAACAGACTGACAGATACACATACACACGCACATTTCTTTATATTTTGTGTGCGTTTGGTGTGATATTACGTTTTGTTATTTAAATGTATCATAAAGGAAGAAGTCACTATTTTGAGTATTAAGTATATTTGTAAATGAATAGGAAGCTTGTATCTGGAGAGAGATGAAAAGTCTATCCAGAGAAAAAGGATATGAAATAACACGATTTTAGATTACATGTAAATAAATATACGTATTCATATTAAGATACTAATGTACGGATAATTACTTATTAAGAAAACAGGTGTGGCTGCGTGTTCTCGAATAACTAAGTAAATTATTTATTGTGATAGATTGGTGTTTCTTATTTCAACCAGGAAATGTTTCAAGATTTCAGTCTGTCATTAATCAAGACGTGGCAAATAAAAGGCATCTCATCTTGTTAGCATTAGCAGCAAGTCATAGAAGCCAAATGTCTCTTAAATCATCGGTTACTCTTTTAAAATTGAAGTTGTCGCGTGTGCTTGAGATAATGCAGTTCTGAGTTTGTTATATCAGAAACAAACTGAAGATTCAGCCGAGTAAGACCACTTCCTGAACCCTTCGAAAATCCGAGAAGGCCCTGTGAGTGAATTTGTATGAGTGAATGAAGTTTTTGTACATCACAGAACCCGCTTTACAATGCAATCAGTTATAACAACAATGGTACAACAGAGGTTGGGGCGACCAAGAACCAACTGCAAACCAACTTTTCATTCGTACGACTTCACCTTCTGTTAGAAGGAAGTTCCAGCCAGAACTAAGGGGTCCTTCACTTCCAGTGGTTCATATGCTAGCCTTCCCTCACCACGTAACCGATGTTATCCAGCGAAAAGGTAAAGTTCGATACAACTTGGCACCAGTGACGTCGCAACTCATTTCTACAGCCGAGTAAACTTGTGCAACGTGAAATAAAGAGTCTTGCTCAAGAACACAACACACAGCCCGGTCCGGGAATGGAACACCCGACTTCATGATATTCAGCTGAAATACGTTATCGTACAAAATCTTATATGGATACCTAAGGGATATGTGGACCCTGGTTTAGAAGCCCTGCTGAAGAGCAATAAGTTTGTATCATAGAACCAGGAGTTATCTTGGAGTTCGTATCAGAAGGTTAGAGGCTTCTGGAGTTGTCTTAGAGTTCGTATCAGAAGGCTTATGACTTCTGCGGATTCGGCCTGAGAATTACGCTTCTCAGCCATTTATATGATATGACATATCATAATTCAATGAGCTGGAAGTAAGGTCGATCTAAGTGCTGGATACACGTTTCCGAGCCGACGAATATCCATTACTTAA
>NC_142935.1:63606898-63616898 GCF_046866305.1 Octopus bimaculoides
TACTTTGTACATATATTTTACACACACATATTTTATATATATATATATATGTGTGTGTGCATGTTTGTATGTGTGAGTGTATGCTTGTGTGAGCATTTATATATGTATTGGCATATATATGTATATATAATATATATATATATATATATATATATATATATATATATATATATATATATATATATATATATATATATATATATATATATATATGTATATATACGGAGAATTCAACAAAAAAGAAAACAAAAGACGAAGACAGGTAGTGTAGACAACAAAGAGATGTATTAGTTTAACGCTCGGGAAGTGAAAAAGTCTTTAATGTTTCGAGCCTACGTTCTTCCACAGAAAGGAACGCAGAAAGAAACAAGGGGAGAAAATAAATAATGTGGAGTGACTAGCGATCTATCATGGCGAATGCCGGACAGAAGGGTCACACAGGAAAGCAAGGGTGGGTGTGGGTTAAGCTGAGAGTGGGGGTAGAGGTGGGGTATGTGGATAAGCAGAGAGTGGGTGTAGAGGTGGGTATGTGAGAAGGGGTATAATGGATGGGGTGGGTGGGATGATAAGGATAGGGAAGCTGGGGTTGAAATGTGTAGGGGTGGGTTGGGGTTACGAGGGAGGGTGACGATGAAGGGGGTAGGAAATGAGTTCGAGTGAAGAGAAGAGAGATGGAGAGTAGGAGTTAAGAGAAGTAGGAGTCGGAGCAAGAGATGAGAGGTGTGTGGGAGGAAGTAAGTGTGACAGGAAGAGAGGCGTGGGGGTGGAGGCTAGATGAAAAGGGGAGGAGAGTTGAGCCCATGTGCCGCAAAGGAGCGAAGAGAGAAGAGTAATCCCTGTTCACAGCGCAAACGAGATCCGGATGGCCCCTGTGCAAGGACAATCCGAACACGGACAGGTGTTGCAAAGAGTGACTGGTAGAGCTGAAATGGCGCGACACCGGGGTGTTATTGCCGAGTTGGATGTCTCGCAGATGTTCCGCGAACCGGTCAGCCAAGCGGCGTCCCGTTTGCCCGTTGTGTAGAGAAGGGTTAGAGAGAGCAGGAGATGCAGTAAATGACATTGGTAGAAGTCGGTGATGATGCGTGTCATTACACACACACATACACACAAGCACACAGATATATATGTATATAGAGACGCGCATATGCATATAATGCGAAATTTCTTTTACAATCACGAGGTTCCGTGTTCAATCCCGCAGCTTGACATCCGAAACAACAGATTGTTAACATAAGCTAGGGTCGACGAAAGATAAGTGAATGTTATTACATAGAAGGAAAATGTACGGAAGTCCATCAAATGGAATTTACCTGCAATGGAATGAGCCTGTCTGGCAGTATTTTGTGTTATAATTCGCTTTGGTGTTGTTGTGTCTTGCTAAGCACCAATTTTCATTGTGCAATACTAGAATGTGATCAGTTGTCGAAGTGTAATTGCATAGAACGGACACTTTTAGTGGCTTTATGAAACGTACTAAGGTTGATTTCTTTCCTATAACCGCACGACGTTGAAAGAAAAAAAGAACCAGCACCAGTGGAGTTGACAGAAGCGACTGGAGATAAAACACACACACACACACTCAATAATGCATGTATAAAATGCACGTATACATACATACATGTTTGTGTATGTGTATATATATATATATATATATCATACATAGCTGCTCACCTTGAATCCTCTTATAGCTACACTTTACGCCGCTAAATTTGTCCCTTGTTAAGGCTTCGGAGCTTAAGTTCGAATCATTTGAGCACTACTAAATATTTTCTATACTGAGATTAACTGGGTCTGAACTGTCGGCTCTATATATTATACATATATTCATTTACATATATATATATGTGAAATGTTATGTATGCATATACATACCTATCTGTCTAAATATCTTCGTATACAACTTTCCCTCTATCTATCTGAGTTAAAAAAAAGTAATGAAATGGTTGAAGATAGTACAGATGATCAGAAAAATGTCCTGCATTTCCGAGTCAGGTCTCATTCCCTGTATACTACGCTCTTCTTCAAAAAATGATCAGCTTCACATTTCATCCTTATCCATGTTGACAAAATAACCAGCAGACAAGATCTGCGTAATATGATCGTCGACCTTACCGAGTTTACTATGTACCACAAGACCTATACATATAAGACCTTACGCCGGTTTATAAACATAAAATCGATATATTCTGTGGATGTATATTCATTTATCTTAGGTACAAAAGATCCCATAGTACTTACTTTCGTATGAGTTCAATTCTTTATTTTTAAACTCTGCGTGGAGATAAGAATAGCACTAAACTGATGCCGGCACCGTTATGTCGGTATTATTCGTTCACTTTCTCTTACCAATTCTACTGTTGCTGCTGCTTTTGTGGCAGTTGTTGTCGCTGTTGCTGCTGCTGTTGTTGTTGGTGCTGCTGTTGTTGTTGGTGCTGCTGTTGTTGTTGGTGCTGTTGCTTCCTCTGCTTCTTTCGCTTCTGCTACTGCTCCTGTATGTCTGTGTAAGTGGTGTGAGTTTACGTGTATGTTTTTTTCCATTGGTACTGCAGATTATTATTGATATCAATGCTTCGGTTGTTGCCCTTGTTGTTGCTGTTGTTATTATTGTTGCCGTTTTTTTTTTGCATTTGTTATTGTTGCTGCAGTTGATATTTCGCTGTTTGTTTTTTTTTTCGCTCCATTCTTTGCTGTTTATCTCGAAATTTCATTTGGTTTGTTTTTCCTTCTTTCTCTATTTTCCACTTATGATTTTTTTCATTTGCTGTTGTTTCTAATGATGATGATGATTATGATAATTATGATGATGATGATGATGATGATGATGATGATGACGACGACGACGAATAAGACGATGACTGCAACGGCGTCGACGACGATGAGGAGAAGGATGATTACGAGGATGATGACGACGACAACGATTATCACTATACTGATGATGACGAAGACGATAATAATAATACTGATGATGATGTGGATGATGATGATGATGAGGATGATGAGGATTATTATTATGCTAATGATGATGATGTTGTTTATACTGGTTTTGATATTGTTAATGGTTTTCAAAAGTTCCGAAATTCTGGTGGGAATATTTTTTTCCACCTTCTCTCTTAGTCCTGTTTTGATATTATGTATGCGTGTATGTATATTTTCTATTTTATTTCCTCTTTGCAATAAACTTAGATCATAACAACCTACTTCAATGATGTCACATTGAAAGGTTCATCATATAAAAACTAAAAAAAAACTATACGAAATAAAAACAAAAAATCCGAGAAATAGTACAAACTAGACAAAACGAAAACAACATAACAACAAGAAAAAGGAGGCAAAAAAGAAAACACAAACACATATGTACATAAAAAAAATAACAACCCTATAGTTCAGCGAAGGCTAATATCGATTTGTCTATGTAATAACTAGCTTCCTAAAGCACGAGAGTCAAAATAAAACTTGCTCCAAAACAACGCCATTTAAAATGGAGCCCAACGTTTATAGCGCTTCTTAAAACACGCGAGTTGTTTTAGTATCACTAATAAAAGTGCGGGTATCTCTCTAAATCTTTAATGTTCGCCCAAATTTAGAAAAAAAGATTATTATTACTATTATTATTACTATTTTAATGTTTAAATATAAAAGTTAAGAAAAAAAAATGAAGCTAAACAATAAATAATAAATATAAACAGGACAAAATTGTATTTCTTTTTCTGTAGTTGATACTATTATCCTAGAGATAAATTGCAATTTTTATAAATTTCAGAGAAATATAATTTTCCGTTTCTGAAGAAATGTGTTCATTAAAACTAAGAGATTGGTATCATTAGAGTATTTTTTTTTATTAAAAATAAAAAGTAATTTAAGACGTAAAAGCGAAAGTAAACTATAAAATCAAATCATTTTATGCAGGTGTTGTCTTCTGCTAGCTGTGTTTTCATTTTTCCTGAACATCCAATGAAATACATGAATCATATATTATGCATATATGAACATTCACACACGCACACACACACACTTAGACACATGCACCTTCACACACAAACACCTACGCATATATATATATATATATATATGTACATTTTAAAAAATAACGTCGACCACTAACGTGGACAGTTAATGCGCTAGAAATAGATCACATCTTGTGTCTATTAAGACCTAAATTGTTCTCAACATGAAATATAGCAGCATACCAAAAACGTTAGCAGGCAAGACATTTAAAATCACCTAAAAAAGCATTATTAAACAGGAACTAGTTTCGGATTTAACAAATTCTTACCATTTGTCTATTCCTCATCAGCCTGATTTGTAATGTAACCGCAATCATCAAAATCGTATACAGAGTTGCCCACCGCCATGGGTGCGCGTGCATATGGTTCTGCTAATTACAGCTTAATGGTAAAATTCAAAAGTCTTCGTTTTGGCGCGCTAATTCCAGGAATATATCCGCAGAAAATATTTACTGCGTCTTATATATTCAGTATGAGAACATGAGTAATGGGTAAAATATTATTATAAAATCTGGTAATTAGTCATATATGAATTAATATCGAATAATTATCAGATGTATGTATATATATGAATGTATATACGTGTATATATATATGTCTGTGTCATAACGCTTAAATTTGTACTGATAAAGTTTATATGAAACATTGTGAGATGTGACTTTGGATAAACAAAGAAGCTTTGCAACGCAGATTACTTTGTTGTATAGAAGTATAGAAGAAAACATAAGAAATCCATTTAAATGTATCATTTCCAGTGAATAACTCCTAATCAAACAATAATGACATATTTGAACATAAGTTCAATAGAGTCTGAAATCCTCTCGGTCGAATTTTACGGCCAGGAATTGCTACATATCGGATTTCATTCCTCGAAACTGAACCCAGCAGATTTCACCCGTTCCAAGTATGCTTGCCTCGAACACTTTCGCAGCTCCAGAACAATAGGTTTCTCTGACCTCGTGCTAATTTCTGCTGATAAGGGGTTCTTAGCTCAAATTATTATGTGCTAAATACTTGTTTCATATTAAAATATATCTCGACGGCGCCTTCAATTACAAACATACACACACACACACACACACACACACACACACACACACACACACACACACATATATGTATGGTGGGCGCGTGACGTAGTAGCTAGTAAGGGTATCGTACTCACGATCTTACAATCGTGGTTTCGATTCCGGGCAGTGTGCGGTTTTGTTGTCCCAAACACTTTATTGTACGTTCCCTTCTATATCTGACAAGTAGCACAGGCTTTTTCTAAAAGCCTGGTATTTATTCTATCTCTACCGCTAAGTTACGGGGACAGAAATATAGTATCACCGGTTGTCAAGCTGTGGAGGGGAGACAAACACGGACACACGTACACACACACACACACACACACACACACACACACACACACACACACACACACATACACCCACACACACACATATATATATGCGACGAGCTTCTTTCACTTTGTGTCTACCAAATCCACTCACGATGTTTTGGTCGGCCCGTGGCTATAGTAGAAAACACTTGCCAAAGGTGCTACGCTGTGGGACTGAACTCGGAACCATGTTGTTGGTATGTAAGCTACTAACATTATAATATGGTTGGCTATAGTAATTATAACCAAAAACGTAAAAATTAATAAATGAGGTTGCAAAATAACAACTATAATTGCTGCAAATGAGAGCTAAAGTATAACTTGAACAACCACACACATACACACACACACACACACATATGTGCACACACAAAAACGCACACATACAGATGTATACCGACGCACACACATATGTGCACACACAAACACGCACACACACAGATGTATACCGACACACACACATGTGCACACACAAACACGTACACACAGATGTATACCCCCCACGCACAGACACACATATGTGCACAAACAAACACGCACACACACATATGTATACCTACACACACATATATGTATGTATAAATATATCGTCTTATTAATACATTGCTTGTGCTACGGCCACACGTTCGTTTGTATTTTTCTTTTTCTTTTTCTGCCTCCTTTTATTTGACTATACACACACACACACATATATATATATATATACACACATGTGTGTATGTATGTATAAATGTATGTCTATATACTAATTCTTAGCTATTTGTATTCTACATATTTTTGGACACATATGTATTTGTATATATTTGTGTCCATATATATATGTATATATGTATATACATATATATATATATATATATATATATATATATATATATATATATATATATAGATATATGTATGTATATATATACATATATATATATATATATATATATATATATATATATATATATATATATATATATTTATATATATATATATATATATATATATATATATATATATATATGTATGTATATATATACATATGTATATATATATATATATATATATATATATATATATATATATATATATATATTTATATATATATATATTTATATATATATATATATACATACACACACACACCCGCACACACACACACACACACACACGCACACACACATATATATATATATATTTACATATATGTATGTATATATATATATGTATACACCCAGACACACACACATAGACACACACACACACACACATATATCAGTTTGTCTTCTATTCGTTTCGATTATTTGACTCCTCACCCATTGTGTTCAGTATTGAAAAGTTTTAGATTTCAGCAGAACAGATCGACCCCACTGTTTGTGAAGTCGGGAGAATCATTTACCGAATTTGTAAGTTAGAGTGAGGTAACCAAAACATCACCGGTTGTCAAAAGTTAATGAGGAAAATACCGACACTAAGGCACGTATACACACAGATGCACGCACGCACACTCACACACACACACACACGCACAAATATTTCCACACAGTTCCCATCCACCAAATTTCCTCACAAGGCTTTGGCTGGCCCAGAGCTGTAGTGGTCGGCACTTAATTACCCAAGGTGCCAAACGGTGGGACTGAAACCGAAATCACGTAGTTACAATGCAAACTTCTTAACCATACAGCCACAACTACATTCAAACACGCACAGAACTACATGATATACAAGCACATACGGACACATGTTTAGATCGATAAAAATTGGTTTTGAAATTTTGGCACAAGGCCAGCAGTTCCAAGGATGTGGTCAAGTCGTTAATATTAATCCCAGGGTTCAACTAGTACTTGTTTTATCGACCCCGGCAAAATTTGAACTCAGAACGTATAGACGGTCGAGATGCATTTTGCCCGGCGTGCTAACGCTTCTGCCAGCTCCCTGCCTTTAGATAGATAATTATTGAAAGATAGACAAATGGATAGAAACAGAGTTGTGAAGATAGACAAACAGATTAATAGATAGAGAAATTGATAGATGGACGCTCATACAGACGGACAGGCAAACTGAGCTAGTGACAGACAGACAGACAGCTAGATCGATAGAGAGACAGACGGACAGTTAGGCACACATACATACATATGAAAGAACATAGACGTGTTCATTTGCCTGTATATAGAATGTGCACTCGCTCAGACGTACACGTATCCATATATGTATATGTGTATGTGTCTGTGTGCTAGTATGTGTGTGAATCTGTGTATTTGTGGGTGTATGTGTGTGTCACTGTGCGTGAGTGCTTGCATCCATGCATGTATTTGTGTGTGTGTATGTGTGTTTGTGTTTGTGTGTGTGAGTGTACTTGCGTGCGTGCAGAACTCGTTGAAATGATAGCAACCAGCAGCCTGCAGCCGTCGCTTCACTTTACATACGTATAAGCGAAAACGCTTGTAGTCATCACAGGCATTCACAAGTGTATGATTTGATGGGTAAGTTCACGATCCGCTATTTCTAATAAGTCTTTTGAGATGTCTCTTACGGGCTATTGAAATGTATGAGTTCTCTTTATCGCCAGTGGAGAGAATAGAAACGGTATGCAAGTAATTTACGAAGGAAGTTGTTTAATTGTCTGACGTGTTTCCATAGCGAAATTACTGACTGGTCGGCCGGTTGAATGGTTGGTTTTGCTGAAGAGTTCAAGGTAGCTACAGCCAGTTGTCAAACGATGTAAAAGTTTACTGTAGATCTCATTATCTCGTATGACATGCGGGCAAGTGTTTTGGGCGGCAAGGAAAGCGGTAGTGTGCAAGTAAAGCTATTAAAATGGTCGTCTTTAAGCTTTGGAAGTGAAATTAATTATCGATTCTTTTCTAAAGCGCTAAAGATAGAGAGGTGGAAACGTGTGCGTGGCGGTCTAGGGGGATTAAAGAACCGTTGGATATCCCTACTGAATATCAAAGGCAAGCAGTATTCTCGTTATTAAGGACATTTGACATATCACAAAGTGAAAGCTAGTAACTAGGGTTGATGGACTGGGAATGTCATTGTGTATGGCCGACTAGCGAAAGATTGGTGTTTGTTGCATTGAGACAGTTAATATAGAAGAGTTTATGGGCGGTTGGATCAATCATGTTAAAAATTCTCCTTAGATTCTTAGATTTCGCTTTATGATGTACAATCTCCCCAGTTGGGGTGCCGAAAATTTTAATTTCGTTTTGGATCATTCCTTCTCTGGGAACTATAAAAGGAATTCCAGCACTATTCACTAGGATAAATTGCAACCTTAGAAAATAGCTAAACAATTGTTCATAGTTTGATTATGAATTCACATTATGAATTTCTAAAGTTTAAAGATAAAAATTAGGTATATGCTAGAAAACATCTAAAAGTATATTCAACGTTAACAAACATGATTAAAATTAAAAATTATTATTATTATTATTATTATTATTATTATTATTATTATTATTATTATTATTATTATTGTTGTTGTTGTTGTTGTTGTTGTTGTTATTATTATTATTAAGGCGGTGAGCTGGTAGCACTGTTAGCTCTCCGGTCGAAATACTTCGCGTCATTTCGTCCGTCTTTACGTTCTGAGTTCAAATTCTGCCGAGGTCAACTTTGTCTTTTATACTTTCGGAGTCGATATATTAAGTAGCAGTGAAACACTAAGGTCGATGTAATCAATTAGTTCCCTCCCCACCAACCCAAATTTGAGGCCTAGTGCCTTTAGTAGAAACGTTTTTGTTGTTATTATTATTATTATTATTATTATTATTATTATTATTATTATTATCATTATTATTACTATTATTGTTATTATTATTATTATTAAGGCAGTGAGCTTGCACAATCATTAGCACGGCGGCCGAAATACTTGGAGTTATTTCGTCCGTCTTTATGGTCTGAGTTGAAATTCCGCTGAAATCAAGATTGTCTTATATCATTTTTGGGTTGATAACATAAGTACCAGCTGAACAATGGGGTTTGATGTAATCAACTCACCTCCTGCATCGAAATTCCTGGTCGTGTGCTAAAGTTGGAAACCATTATTATTGTTATTAATGGTATCAACACGCCGAGAGGAATATTTAGCGGTATTTCGTCTGCTGCTACGTTCTGAGTTCAAATTCCGCCTAGGTGGACTTTGCTTTCATGGAGGTCGGCAAATTAGGTACCAGTGAAACACTGGGGTCGATGTAATCGACTAGTCCTCTCCCCCAAAATTCCAGGCCTTGTGCTTATAGCATTATTATTGAGAATGTAGCACACGCCAGCAAAGTGACGCCAGCGTACAAAGATAGAAAGCCCAGTATATCCACCATGACTAACCGTGTGACAAGGTGACACCAGGTACATGCATCACAACCATATGTGCACGATATGGTGACCTTTTATCCAGATAAACAGCGCATGACCTCGCAGGTGGAGCCCACTTAGAATTTTTTTTCAGGTCCGGTAGCCCATCGCAATCAAAACATCCCTGAATACGGGCTCCATAGAATCCTTCTCAATACATGACTATGATGCTCCTCCATTACGCCGGTTCGTGATCAGAGATGACCATATCGTCAGCAGTCCCGTTAGCACGCCGGGCAACATGCTTAGTGGCATTTCATCCGTCATT
>NC_142935.1:63621898-63636898 GCF_046866305.1 Octopus bimaculoides
CGTTATTACTCATATCGGTTTCATAATTAGAATCTATATAATTAACCTTTTCTCTGTAAGCTGCTTTTGATAAAGCTAAGTTGTAAAATTCAGCCTCCTTATTGAAAATGCATTCGTTCGTAGAAAGATTGGATAGTCTAAGAGAAATATTTTTGACCAAATTTCTCGTTACTGAGTTTGGATGATTGCTGGATTTACCGATATATTTTAGGTTAGTGGAGGGTTTATGATACGGGAAAAATGTTTTAGTGCGTAGATCTAAAGTGACGTCCAAGAAGTTAGCTATATTTGTTTCATCTTCAAATACTATACTAAAGCCCATTCTGCTAAAAAAACCTAGCTAATTTATTTTTAACTTTTTGTATTTTTTGATTTGTGGTGTTCTCTAAGTATAATAGACAGTCGTCTCTGTATAGACCACCCTTAACATTTGGGAATTGGTCTTCTAATTCATATAGAATGAATGTGCATATTAAGTCAGCAATTTGAGCTGAATCGGGACTTCCCATCGGAACGTCGAATCCTTCTGGTGTGTCCTTGCGTATCCATAGTTTTTTATTAAACTTAATTATGGAATTTCTAGCTGCTTTAATGACTTTAAACACGTCTCTAGGCATACCCGCCTTCTTGTGAGCAAACCAAAGTGCTTTATTTAAAATAATGGGGTTAATTGAGGGATAGAAATTAGAAATGTCAAATTGGATAAATTTGGCATTGTTTTTGTTGTTAATATTGCGAAACCAGTATATATATGTATGTATATGTATGTGTGTGTTTATGTATATGTATGCATGCACACACACACAAACATATGGATATGTGGATGTATGTATATGGGTGTGTGTATGTATGTATATATAAAACACTTGAGTTATTTTTCTTTTATATATACACATATATATATGTATATATATGTATATATGTATATATGTATATGTATATGTATTTGTATGTATGTATGTATGTGCATGCGTGTGTTTGCGTATGTATTCATGTATGTATATGTATATGCGAATCTGTTTATTTGATTAGGTAATGGGCGTAGATGTATAGCTATGTGTATGTGCATGAATATATTTCTATTTATACAGGTGTGTATATGTAGATGGATACATATGTGTATATGGGGACACGCACACATGTGTATATTTGTATATGCGTGGGTACGTATGTGCATATGTATAAATGTGGACGTATGAGTGTGTGTATATATATAGGTGTGTATGTATATGTATATATGTGTGTGTTTGTGTATATATGTATATATATATGTATACATATGTATATACGGGTGCACATGTGTATGTATGTGTATATGCACATATATATATGTATATGTGTGTGTATCAGTATGCATGTATATGTGTGTGTTTGTGTATGTGTATTTATGTATGCATGTACGCTCTTACACATTGATTGGTATGTGTTGTCCAACCCACTATCCGGCAGCGTCCAATTCTCTAACGGTTTTTTTTTTCAAATGAATCAAGTCATAACCTTATCCATCTATTGTTTTCATAATCGGTCATAATGTCTTACGTTTAAGATGATTCCCATGCTTTCCCTGATGAGAAGGTTACAATTTTAATATCACAGATCCCTATGGATCACACAGGTTGTAATCCTTTGAAACATATGTAGGAATAAAGTATGCAATTATAACATGCGTTTTCTCCAATCCTTAAATTCTTATATATATATATATATATATATATGTATATGTATATGTACATGTATATATATGTGTATGTATATGTATGTGTGTTGTATTTGTATGTATGTGTGTATGTGTGTATATGTATATATATATGTATATGTATATATATATATATATATATATATATATATATATATATATGTATATATATATATATAGATATATATATATATGTATATGTGTGTATGTATGTGTATGTATGTATATATGGATAGGTATACGGGTAAAGTGTATGTATGCATATGTATACGAGTAAAGAAATAAACAAATTAATTAATTAATCTAGTGGAAATTCACAGGAGAGCAATAAAAATAGAAAATTAAGGAGTTATCTCCCCTATAATAACAAAGATGAAATCTAACGGGATTTTAAGAATTTAATGATAGTTATGTATGTGTTTTTTCGTGTTTTGTTCGGATGGTAACCACTCCTGAAGAAGTGCCAAATGTCTAAATCCAATGGACCAGTCACTGGATAAGTTTGGCACAGAAATGTTAACATAGAGTGGTGAATAAATCGATGTATCGAGTTTGAAGTCTCTGTCTCTTTTGAATATGAAAATTTAAAAGTTAAAAACTATATATATTTCACTTCAAAGTTTCAGCTCAGAGCTGCGGCCATGCTGATGCACCATATATATATATATATATATACATATTTACCGATTTGGTAAAGAGACCGACAGAGTAGGTGCCACAATTCAAAAATATGTAGTCTGCCGATTTGTGGAAGGCGAAGCTCCAGTATGACCACAGTTTAAAGCTTGAAAGAAGTAAAACATAAATATAAATGCAAAACTACATCTTTGAAGATTTCTTTCCATTCATAATACGATGGCAGGTTGTTACTTTAGGTAGATTTTGGCTGCTACTTCTAGCACATCATACAAACACCAATAGATGAGTTATTGCTTCGCAGCCTTACTGTTGTTATTGTTACAGCAGTTTCTTCAGTTTACATTGTTTTTAAGATTCTCTCTGCTTGTATACAATGTATTGCTACAGTGTTGTTTCTGAAATATCTCATGCTGTTTTCTACCATTCAGTTATCGATCCATTGTAACGCATCCAACAGTTCTCGAGATTTGATTCATAGTAAAACACCTACATACCCATAACTACCTGCCTACATATCCAAATACACCCACCCACCACACACCTACCTGCCTACCTACCTACCTACCTACCTACCTACCTACCTACCTACCTACCTACCTACCTACCTACCTACCTACCTATATATATATATATATATATATATATATATATATATATTTACATATGCACAAACACCTACTTCCATATATACATAATAAAATGCATGTCTACATTTATGTATATTTGCATGTATGTATTTATGTATGTATGTATGTATGTATGTTTGTATGTATGTATGTTTGTATGTATGTATGTATCTATTTATCTATCACCCTTTTTTCTCTACACAAGTACACATCTAATATAATAGGATATAATTCATGTAGTGTAATACAATATAATACAATATAATATAGTACAATAAAATATAACAGAAAATATGATATATTATAATATATTACATTACATCGTATTATTATATATATATATACGCATACACATATGTACATGCACACACACACACACACACACACACACACACACACACATATATATATATACATATATATATATATGTACATATACATATACATACATACATATATGATTTTAGTTTCGTTAAAAGATAATTATATTGCTCTATTGCTATACAAAATATATATCTAATCTCCTTTAATTTTTTGCGAGCGAATTTAAATAACCCAAGAATCTGTGTTGTACTAGGAAATTACAACAAATTTAATAGGATAGTAACAACATGCACTGACAACAGCATAAGAACGAAAGCAGATTTGACATGACTAGAATTTCCCTCATCAGCCGGCTAACTGATATCAGCATGATTCTGACACTGCAAAATCACATCATACCTGCGGGTAACATCTAAGAGATTTAGATAGTAGTATCTACCACTGTTTGCAGATATATACACACAATATCGGTTCACAGGTTACAATTAACAGATGTATAACTTTTGAACAAAACCTATAGTACAAATTAAAGCATTTAAAATATAATTAAGAGTAACAGACAATTATATGAAATAAATACTAGAAGTATCCTCTGACAAATTTGACAGATTATGACACTGTACATCTATTACCAACTCATGAACACAAACCAATACACAAACGCAGGAACACAACGTATTTTATACCGAGCAGTCTCAACACAAATACACACATGATAGACACACACACACGCATATTTACATATATATATATATATATATATATATATATATATATATATATATATATATATATATATATATATATATATATATATATATATATATATATATATATATATATATATATATACATACATACATACATATATGTATGCATGTATGTATGTAGATATGTAAAGATATATTCTCATAATTATTTCAAAATATCTATATTTTATTTAAAAGTATCCAAATTGTAATGATAGAATTTCAAACTGAAAATCTGTCAACGTTGAAGCACCTCATGATAAACAATATTCATTGTGTAATTTTTAGATGGTGTCAAAATAAATACATTGTTACTGCTTCAAACTCGCGAGCAAGCAACATAGAGTTGTCAGTGGGAGATGCGTGTAGCAGAGAGATCAAGTTCAACTACCTTCAGGGATTGACCCTGAAATTTGTTAACTGAAATACTAAATCTTAGTTTGACTAGAAACTGATGCGTCTTATATTCAAACAGAGCATCTATATGAGTAGAAGTTTTGGCATAGAGGCATTTTCACGTTGGTGACTACCTCTTATGATTGTTGCCTCTTGGACGTGGAGAGCATTTTGGAGATGGAGTAGGTTTTTGCCCTTAAATGTTTTGATTGTTACGAATGTAGAGAAGATGCTCACTCTCAACTTTAGCATACATATCTACCAGGTATTGATGAAATACATCACGATACATGAGTAATAGTTTTAATTGTTCTGTTTTTAATACCCATCTTGTCCATTCCACAAAATAAGAGGATACTGGAGATCACCATAAGTGGAATCAGTCACTGAAATACGCTTAAGGTTGTTACTTGGAGCGCGAATGAGAATATTACGATTTTCGTGTGGATCACCTTCCATACGGCTGGCTACTTCATTAGATGTAGGCTCATTAAAACAACGTAAAATGCCCTTTACTATAGCTTAGTATCGACGTAACGAACGCAGACATACACAGTCATAGACAGTCATAGACACATACACACTCATACACCTATGTGTATGTATGTGTAGATGTGTGTGTGTGTGTTTAATTGTCTGACAACTAACGTATAAAAATTGTCACACTCGCACACAAACATACACTCTGACATACACTCACATACATATACTAAGACAGACACACACAGATATACATTCATGCCCACCTGAGGCCTATCTCTGTCCCTGTGTGTGAGTCTCTCTCTCTTTAGATGTGAGTATGAGTGTGTTTGTGTGTGTGTGTCAGCCGTCGCAAAAATATATGTATACTCACATACACATACAGTCACATATACTCACACATATTTACTTCTCAGTCATCGGCCTAACGTACGGAACGAATGTGCAAAGACACACACACTCATAGACACATACACACTAATACACATATGTATATGTATTTGTAGATCTGTGTGTGCGTGTTTAATTCTTTGAGACCTAGCGAATAAAAATTATCACACATACACTCTCACAGACACTCATAGACATATACTAAGATAGACACACTCACATAACTAAATATTCTAAATGACTTGAAATACGTTTCCTGCCTCGGTTTTTGTTCTCCTTTTTCCTCTAATATAATATATACCTGCTAACTCTGAAGCCTAATAAGAATCCCTAGCTCCAGACTCAATTGTGAACTTGAAAGCTAACTGATGACCTATTATTGCACATACTCTGCGTACCTATTGGTTTAGATCACCAGTGAACTAACACCCTCATATATTCTGTATAACACACACACACGCACACAAAAACATACTGCATATGTACATATACATATATTTTATGCATACTAGTATGCATGTCTATGAAAATGTGTGCCTCATAAAGCTATGTATGTACGAGAAATTACCATACTCTCACATGGCACGTTACAAACTTACAGATATTTAATGTATACTTACATACCTATATATATATGTGTATATATATATATATACATATATATATATATATATATATATATATATATATATATATGCGTATGCGTGTGTATGTGTGTGCATGTATGTGTATGTATACACATATACGTCTGTATATGTTTGTGCACTTGTTTAGCTGTATATATATATATATATATATATATATATATATATATATATATATATATATATATATATACATATATATATATATATAAATATATATATATATATATATATATATATTTATATATATATGTCTATATAATATCGATACACACTAACGCACATATATAGGCTACGAGCTGTAAGTATTGGTGTTATGTAACGAAGGAAGACGCTCAGAATATACACAATTAGCATATATACTTTACATGCATAGAAACTAGTCTTAGTAAAAGAAAAATGTTCCTACAATTTCATGCGCTTCTTATATAAAAAAAAATATGAACAGGACGGTGGTCTTCCATATATCACGTTTGAAGTGTGTTATATATTTTTTTCTCCATTTTTATCTCATTTTCGTACTTTTCTACTCGTTACTGCTGCTGCTGCTGCTGCTGCCACTACTACTTCTACTACTACTACTACTACTACTACTACTACTACTACTACTTCCATATACGTATCCACCATATCTTTGTAGGCATATAGATTTACAAACATACACACATACACGCACACACACACACACACACACGCACACACACACACACACATATGTGTGTATATATATATATATATATATATATATATATATATATATACATGCATACACACACACACACATATGTATACATATACCCCGATGTATAAATATATTTGCAGAAATGTATTGATGTCTATATCTATCTATCTATCTATCTATCTATCTATCTATTTATTTATTTATCTATCTAACTATCTATATAAATACATACATACACACACACACATATATGTATGGATATATTTGTTTGTACGTATATACGCATACATTCGGCTATCTTTTCATACATGAATACTGGTAGACTTCTGCAGCAACACTCTCGCTCCCCTTCCGAAAAAAGACATCCATCTTTATTTTCTGAGTTTTGTAAAATTTCTTGCCAACAGTTCTGATCATTAAAAATATTTTTCCCTTTCTCTTATGAAATATCAGGTAAATCTGTTATATTTTAATATTTCAGAGCCGAATGAAGAAAAGTTGCAGGTAAGAAAAAAAAAATTACACCGTAATGTTAAAGCAAATATAGAAATTCAGAATATATACAAGAAGATATTGAAGAGAAAGTAAACACAATACCTTTGCAGTTCGCTAAAAATGTCAGAAGTCCCTTGATATTGAAGGTCATATTAGTTACTGATCGGTTAAATAGAAAAAAAGTTTTATCTATTTGGGTGGTTTTATGGAAAGGTAAGAAAGCATAAAAACTTGTTTTCATAAGGCATAGGAAAGAACTGACAAACACACAACAGGGTACACACATGCATACACACATACAAATAAACATTTGTAATAAAGCCACATGGACGCGCCTACACATACAAATATACGTATTTAGTAAGATATATATATACACACAGACATACAAACTCGTATATTATAGGGTACATGCACACACAAACGCATGCACGTTCTAGGCACATACACATAAAGCCACCCACGTATTCGGCACCTCTTCCTCATTAATATATATTTTATCTTTTTTATATAATTTACTTGGATTTGGAACCATGTAGCGGCACCGCCTTGAAAATTTTTTATCAAACCTATTTTTTAAACATGGTATTTATTCTGTTTCTTTCTGCTGAATGCTAAAGTTACCGAGACGTAAACAAGCCAACACCGGTTGACAAGTGATCGGAAGGGAAAACACAAACACAAAGACACACACACGCACGCGCGCACACACACACACACACACACACACACACATACGCACCCCCCCACACACCTGCACACAAACACACATACACACACCCACCCGCACACACAAGACGGGCTTCTACAAGCCTCTATCGACCAAATTCTTAACTACACACTATACGCGCGTATATGTAAGCCTACGTGTATGTGTGTCTCCATTTATGCGTACGTGTATGTGTGTCTCCGTTTATGAATTTACATTAGTATGTATGCTTTCTCGAAAGGAGAAAATGATTTTCTCAATGCAAGATACAGAACTCCATTAAAATAACTGGAAGCTGAAATCTTCATTGACCTCTTATCTTTCGAGTTCAACGTTACGGATCTTCGTCCGGCTTCAGACGTTAGATGAAAAGCTGAGTAGAATATATAATGTTATAGAGCAAAAATATACAAAAATAATAAAACAATTTTCTGTGGAAAAGTACTCTTAAATATTTTCACAATGGCTTTCAGAAAAACAGAAATAAAACGAAACCAATGCTTGCTTTGCAACCATGTTCTTTCGTGTTACGTCGCACTACTCGGCGTCTTGGGTAGGTGATTTTTACTAACGCTTTGAGAGTGAACTTAGTGGGCGGAAATTGTATGGAAGCCAGTAATACATATGTTTATCTGCGTGTATTTTATTCTTTCTGTTTGTCTCTCCACTGCCTGATAACCGGTGTTGATTTGTTTACCTTTCCATAACTTGGTTCGCTATGAAAGATCAATATGATATACATCAGACTTAAAAGGAGTCGATTTGGGCGAGTAAATCGTTCGAAGCGGTGCCCCAGCATGGTCACAGTCTAATGACTGAAACAAATAAAAGATGTAAGTTAACGTACAGGAAGTTTTTTTTTTATTTGCTGCTGGGCTTCGATTCGATACTGCATCAGAGGATTATTTTAATGCGGTTACTCTGACTGGCTGAATGTAGTATAAAACTATGGTTCGTTGTTAGAACCATAGTTGGGCTGAGCATGCGCACAGCTCCTGATATATAAAGAATGAATATAAAATATTATTTTAGAAAATATAAAATACAAACACTATCATAAAAAGCTTTTAGTATAAAACATCTTCCAGAATAAAATTTCCTGTTAGTGTTGCGGTATACCAATATGATATTCAAAGTGTTCCGACTAAATCTGACAGCCTGCATAAAAGAAAAATATTTCATATTCACTGTTTATGTATCAGAAGCAGTGCTCATGCCCAGCCCAACATTTCTAACCCCAAACCATAGTTATATTCTATATTCAACCCGTTACAGTAACTGCATTGAAATAATTATCTGATACAATATCGAATCGAAACTCAACAGTATTTTAACAAATTAAAACATATCGATTAGATTATGGCTGAGAGATAACAATTTACTCAAAGTGGTCGCACTCAGCCTCACCCACCACCTTAAGAAGGCTTCGGAACATGACGCATGCGTTCCTCATTGTGTCCATGGGAAGATCTTCGAACATCTCCTTGATCTTGGATACCAGTTCGGCTCTGGTGCTGCAGGTAGAGAGATTGGTGGAAATTTGAGACCACAAAATGGGGGTGGATAGTCGTACGAATTCTCCAGCAGCCATTTTTGACTCTTCCCTGACTTATATCAAGGAGTCGAATTCTATCGCCACACATGGTCTTTCATGGGCAAATCTCTCCAGCCAGGGTTCCAGCACAGTGTCCAGCAACTTCACATGGGCGTCTGAATTGAACCTATGACTCGCTTCGAAGATGCGGGGTGGAATCGCGGTGTGGGGAAGCAGCCAGAATTCTGCTGATTCCATTCCTGCTGGCCATAGCTTCGTAGTCTCTGTTGCAGCTGTCAGTTTCACGTCTTACAGTGTTCATAAAGCATTGAATAGTCGTAATATTGTCCGTATCTTGACATCCGGCGTGAATCATCATCATAGCAAAAGTGACTTCTTTCTAATATTCCGAGAGTGTTTTCAGTCCGCCATGTAAGCTAAATTTTTCGCAACTACAAATTTTAATCTTTATGCTCTCCAACTCCATTGACTGTTTCACCAACACATCAAACTGTTCCTGATAAAAAGAGGATATAAAAATCGTCAAATTCAGCACGAACACACTATGCGTAGTATAAACAAAAACGATGAGAAAATGTCCATTTAATACACCAACTCGGAGAAACTATTCGGACAAAGAATAACAGTCACGAAGATTTTTGAGCCAGTAGTAATTGCATTGTTAAATATTTTCCGTGTTGTTTCCATGAGTAGAAGAATGTTTTGCTTTGCATAATCAATATTGGGAATCTGTTTAAAATTTGGTATTCTAGGCCTTCCAACTGGAGAACTATTTTAGAATTATAATTACTTGTACCGTTACTTAGAAATTTCTTCTTCTATCATCATCATCGTCATCCTCCTCATAATCATCATCATCATCATCATCATCATCATCATCATCATCATCATCATCATCATCATCATCTTTTTCTCTTCCCTTCATCCTTTATTTCTTTTCCATCCTTTCTTACCTTCCACTGCTTCATGATCTTCCTTCTTGTACGTAACTACATTCCTGATGTCTACCTACCTACCTACCTACCTACCTACCTACTTACTTATATAACCTACATACTAGCGAATGCTCTATTAATCCTCGCATTTGTCTATCTATCTATCTATCTATCTATCTATCTATCTATCTATCTATCTAAGTGACACTGGGGTAAAATATACGAAGTCCAGTATACCCATCATGACTACCTGTCTGATAAGGCTACACCAGGCACATGCATCACAACCATATGTGCGCGACATATAGTGGTCTCATATCATGATAAACAGCGCATGACCTTGCAGGTGGGGCCCAGTTAGAATTTCCTTCAGGTCGAGTAGCCCATCCTACTCAAAAGGTTCTTGAATAAAAGTTGTTTGAGGATGTCGAACGGAATACCCATGTTTCCAAAGGTGAATTATCCAAACAACAAAGAATTCCTCTCAACACATGGCTATGATGCTCCCCCACTACTTCTGCTCGTGATCAGAGATGCACATATCGTCAGCCACCAAGGGACATGATGAACTGGTTAAGATCAAGCAACTAACAAGCAAATCTGTGGTATTGAGCAGAATATTTTCTGTAGCCCATACTTTATACCATGACAAAACAATAAACATGATAGCACTTCCAATCAATTAAGATAAGAAGCCATGAGAACCACTGTGTGGTACTGCATCAGGGCAATAATAATAATAATAGTAATAATAATAATAATAATAATAATAATAATAATAATAATAATAATAATAATAATAATTATTATTATTATTAGATAATAGAAGGTATGGTGTATGCCTGGTAGCTTACCGGTAAAGCACGATCACTTTTACAGTGTTCGTTGGGTATTTGATTAATGGGAGAGACGGAAGATGGAACATATGTGAATTTTTTATCACCACTAGAATTGTTTCGACTCGTCTATCATCGATCACTCAGAGGTGAGATACTTTGTCGAACTCGGATCCTTGGAGTTAGTAGCTCGTGCTCTTAACTACTACGCCATATGCCCAAGACACCTGATGAAGGCTGGAGGGTATATCGGCCGAAACGTTGCGTTAACAAAAAGCAAGATGAGGACAAATATCCGTCAAATGTAAATAATGTACATATATGTGTGTGTGTGTGTGTGTTTGTTTATCATCAATGTATCTGTCTACCTACATATCTCTATGTATTTATCTACATACTCCTTTATCAAACTCTCCACGTTCTCTCCACGTTCTCTTATACCCCCCATGATATATTATATATATATATGTATATATATGTGTGTGTGTGTGTGTGTGTGCGCGTATGTGTCTGTAAATATAAACATTTTAAACCAGATATTTGTATTTCATACGTTTATCTGAAAAAAAAATATTGATTGCCATAAAAAACGATTCCATCCTTTCTTCGTCACCTGACATCTATCAGGTCTAGCAAAAATAAAAATCAAAGCAAACAAAAAAAGCAACAAATAAATAAATACGATTTAAAAAAAAAAACATGTGAAACGCTTTTGAAAGAAGCTCAAAAGCATTTGCAACATGAAAGCATTTCAATAGGAAACATAAAATGGCGGCAAGCAGTGGTGTATTGAAATAAACTTAATGACAAACACATTCTTTATTGTTGATTTGTATTCAGGAACGCTCAAATCCAGCTGATACATATAATCATGAGTGTTTCACTACTAACCACTCAGTTAATAACTTTTAAAATGATTCTTGTATTAGAAACCGCGTGGGCTAGTGGTTAGTGTGCTGTACTCACGATCATGTGATTGAGGGACCGGTGTCGCGTTCATGTAGGGGAATATTGTCACTTACGCGCCACAGAAATCGGTTTAAGCTTCTGCTTCATGAATCCTAAGGCTTATGAAAGACTTATCAATCCTAAGTGAGTATAAAGAAGCACACTCAGGTTTAGATATAATTGTGTTGTTAGAGAGTTTGCTTTGCAATCCCACATTCCAGTTCGAGATTTAATCTGTCTGCTTCTTAAGTGGGTGTCTTCTACAATAATATCCGGTAGAATAATAACTATTGAGTGGAGTGGAATTTGTTATGACTTCGCTGTACCCTAGCAGGCTGACTGAACGGTATTCTGCCTTGCCAAATGGCAGCCCGTGATGTTTTTTAGGAAACGGTTGCCACTTCACGAGGTATTTTTAAAATACCTGCACACTCCGAAATCCGCAGATACCTCGAAGTGCATGCATACCTGAAATACACCCATACTCCATAGGATTGCAGCATGACAGGTGGTAAAGAAGCAGCGGAAGGGGTCAGCAAAGCCAACGGTACTTCTTACATTGATACTAAGTGGAGGATTCCTAGAAGATTATTGCAGAGGATCAGCAGACTCTATGAAGAGAGTAACTGGAACGCTTCTATAGGGTCGGCGTTTATGTTTGTATCATCAGCCAATAAAATAATTGATAATGGCTCAAGCACCAAATTAAAAAATGAATGATAGAACTGTGGAGTGAAAGAGCACTATGGGAATCCGTGCAAGCAGAGCGACCGGATGTTGGTTATGGGACTTGTGAAACAGAGAGTGATTGTGTTAAGTACTGCAATGTCAAATGTTTGACTGTCGGATGGATTGTACACTTAATTCAAAAGGCCAACTATATCACAGTCTACCGCATGGGTCCTGTTCGAAAAGTACTTTGAGAACTCATATACCTATAGAATACTCAGCCCTTTACGCGTTAATTTAAGGGGCAAGTAACTCAGATGACCACTGCCGAAAAGAAAAGGGAAGATCCATAATCTAATGTGGTTATTCTTTTATTCTCTTATTTGCTTCAGTCATTTTACTGCGGCCATGCTAGAGCACCGCCTTCAGTCGATCAAATCGATCCCAGGACTTATTATACGCCTAGTACCTATTGTACTTGTTTCCTTTACCGAACCGCTAAGTTATGGGGATGTAAACACACCAACATCGGTTGTCAAGCGATGGGGGGGGGGAGAACTCACACACAAATACATACATATGTGCATACATACATACATACATACATACATACATACATACATACATATATACATATATATATACCATGGGCATCTTTCAGTTTCTGTCTACCAAATCCACTCATAAAGCTTTGGTCGGCCTGAAGTTATAGTAGAAAACATGCTCTAGGTGCCACGCAGTGGAACTGGGAAGCAAGCTCCTTACCAGACAGCCACACCTGCGCCTATTTTTGTACGATAATCTAGGATGTATTTTATATATATGATTGAATTTAGTCTACTATAGCTAGGATGTATTTTGAAGGGAATTTAGCTGCTATTTCAGGCTGATCGAACGAACAGACAAGTTCTATAATTGGCTTGGATTCTGTTGTTGTAAGATTGTGCTAAGTACTGCAATGTTAAATGTATGACTGAGTTTTATCCACTAAAACCCGATAATTATGAATGAGGGCGAGTTGTTTATGTTTAACTCTTGTTCACTCTGAACGACCACACCTATGATCGAATGTATACCACTCGTGACTATCCCTAGCTTATTTTTCTATGTGAACGAGTACACCTATGATCGAATGCATACCACTCGTGACTATCCCTAGCTTATTTTTCTATGTGAACGAGTACACCTATGATCGAATGTATACCACTCGTGACTATCCCTAGCTTATTTTTCTATGTGAACGAGTACACCTATGATCGAATGTATACCACTCGTGATTATCCCTAGCTTATTTTTCTATGTGTAATTTATGATGGACTTCAGTATCGAATGCGACTTTCCTTCCGTCCTCAATTTTATTAAAATAGAAGGACAGTATGATTTAAGAGATATTTAGCTGCTATTGCTTACACGCTGAACGATTATTTTGAACTTTCCGAAGCCCATGCATGTTACGCACGCACGGAAACACAAACACACACACACACACACACACACACACACACACATACACACACACACACACACGCACGCACACATAAACACACGCATACACAACGGAGTTTCACACAGTTCCTTATTTCTTAATTGCGCACAAGGGGTTAAACATAGAGGGGACAAACAAGGACAGACAAAGGGATTAAGTCGATTACATCGACTCCAGTGCGTAACTGGTACTTAATTTATCGACCCCGAAAGTATGAAAAGCAAAGTCGACCTCGGCGGAATTTGAACTCAGAACGTAACGGCAGACGAAATACCGCTTAGCATTTCGCCCGGCGTACTAATGTTTCTGCCAGCACGCCGTCTTTCACACGGTTCCTGTTTACCAAATTCACTGACAAGACATTGGTCAACCCGAAGCTAGAGTATATAGGACGTTTGTCTTCGGTGTGATTGAACACAAAACAATGTGGTTGCTAAGCGAGTTTCTAAACCACACAGCCATGCTTGTATTATATTGACAACTAAAATGCCAGAGAACTTTTAGAACAATTCTCTACCATTTCACCAGACTGACGTACTTCCTTCTCTTCCTCCCTTTCATTCTTTAATATTTGTTCGTATCACTAAAATTCATACGGCCATATTTTTATTATTACACCTTAGAACTAATTAGTTATGAAACATTAGATGCTGCCAAAAATATCTTCCCGGTAATTGAGTATTATTTTTGATCCAAAGAAATCTCTGTATAGCAAATATAATTTCTCATAATTATTCATAA
>NC_142935.1:63639398-63646898 GCF_046866305.1 Octopus bimaculoides
CATACTGGTCTCCCCTCTACACACCACCAGTGTTAACCAAAGGAAAGGCAAAGGCTGATACAGCTTTGCACCTGTTTACGTCGCAACACATTTCTTCAGCTGAGTGAACTGGAGCAACGTGAAATTAAGTGTCTTGCTATAGAACACAACACGCAGCTCGGAGCGGGATTCGAACTGCCAATCTCGCGATCGTAAGCTCGACGCTCTAACCACTGAGCCATGCTCCTTCACATTGTATTGAAGATAGAAATTGAATATTTTAGGTATCTACGTAGTGCTTAAATATTCAGGCTCATTCATACAAGTCTCTCACAAAGGTTCGATAAAAAAAGTAGTAACTAATTCATTTACCCGCCTAATGACAACTGCATTTGATCATACGGTGGCAGTTACCAATGGCCACGAAATTAATTAACCCCAGCTGTCACTTGCTGTGTGTGGTCCTTATAAAGAATAAATTAACTAATTTTACAGATATTTGTTAAATTTTCTTTTTGTTAGTTAACCCTTTCGTGACCAGATTTCTAATGAAGTACATTGTGATTTAATTAATTTTGAAATTAATCAAGAATTTCAAGGTGTTTAGTTAAATAACCGACTTTTTCATTATTGAGTTCGATGATTAGAATATAACTAAAGGAATGTTTCATATATAACTATTTAGTGCAGACATGGCTGTGTGGTTAAGCGGTTCGCTTGGACACCATCTGGTTTCGAGATCATTACACACTCACTGCACTGTATTTTGGACCAGGGTGTGTAATTATAGCCACGATACATGCGGGAGTTTAGTAAAACACCAGTGACAAAATCCATCATAAGTACATACATATTCATGTATTCATGTATGTATGTATGTATGTATAGTAAAGGCCCGTAGCTTAGTAATTAAACGGTGCATGACTGCAGTCCAATGACTAAGGCAAGTAAAAGCATACAGAATTATATTAATGAATGAACAAATATATTGCAATCTTGACCATATCTCGTATTGTTTGATTTTTTCTGAAATCCCGTTATCAAATTCATTTCCCCTAATTCTTTCAAGTAAGTGGTTTATAATTTAAGGAAGATTAGCGCATCATTGATAACATGAAACCCGACTTGTCTGCGCCCTATTCCGCAAAAGGAGTATGGTTTAAATGAAAGGCTTTGTGACAAATAATCAGAGGTGCTCTCAGACAGTATGATAAAATGATAAATAAATAAAATTAAGGAAATAAAAAAAAATAAAGCCCTTCTAAACCTAAAACTCAAGAGAGCAGGAGTTGTTGTCTGTTATATCGGTAGATGCTCCATGTTTGCTGATACTCAATCTGAAGTGATTATAAACTTTTAGAAGTGTTAAATCTTCAATAAAAGAGATACTGTTATTCATTGCACCGAATGATTCGAAATATAAATTTATTTATTGATTATAGATAGAATAGACTGCAGACAGACAATAAGCTCCGCAATAATTCTACAAAATACCAAGACATTTCTAAATGTTGTAACATTAATGCGTACCATTTATTATATTATTGCAAAATAAGACGGCCAAGGAGAATAATCCTTCGCGCGTTGGACAAAATGATTTGCAGTGTTTATTTCGGTTTTCTAACTGTTACCAAGGTCGAGCTTGCCTCCTTTCTTCCCATCGGGGACGATCAAATAAGTACTAGTTAAATATTGGTACCAGTTGTGCCCGACGATCGACGTAATCGTTTGGACCCTTCCTCCACTATAATCGCTGGTCGGTATCAAAATTTTGAAACCGCTGAATTAATACATGTTGACTATTGTGCAAACCACAATGCTAACTCTAAAATTGCTCTGCATATGGCGTAAGCGTGGCTATGTGGTAAGAAGTTCGATTTCCAACAACATGCTTCCGGGTTCAGTTCCACCTCGTGCCACTTTGTTTGAGTGTCTTCTACTATAGCTTCTACTATTACTACTATTAGTAATCTTAAAAATGTATAAATACATTTTTATTCCGCATTTCTCTTGAGTTTACAAAGATTTAGGCAGCGGAAATACTGAAGCGTGAATCTAGTGCTACCAAATGGTTATAGATTTAAAAGTCCGTAACTCCGAAACTACTTCGACTAGAAAGCTGAAATTTCAGATATAATATTTCTGCATTGCATTAAGTCAATACACCAAGTTTGATAAAGAGGTGAGCAGGCGTTACGAACACCACCGTAAGAATTTTACATGATTTGGGTCAAAAGTTGTGAT
The DNA here is from genome assembly GCF_046866305.1 of Octopus bimaculoides. Lineage (NCBI taxonomy): Eukaryota > Metazoa > Mollusca > Cephalopoda > Octopoda > Octopodidae > Octopus > Octopus bimaculoides. The sequence goes on from NC_142935.1 coordinate 63,641,622, forward strand.
TGATTTCTTAGATTGGGGGTGACATTTTTTTTTAATAAAGCAAAATATATGTAGTTTCCTAACGTTTATAAAATTATTCATCGAATTGAAGTATAGGGTTATTAGGTTGTGAAAAAGTCACAACACTAATGTCGATACAATGGTGGCTTACATATCTACTAATATAAATTTATTCAATCCTGATTCACACGAAATAACACAATCTATAATAGAGGGCAGACTACGTTGAACAAATAAGCATGCACACTCACACATACATAACAACACCGCGCACACTCATATGTACACACATACACTTATGTATGCAATGTGTACACGTATATCTAAATAGTTATGTATGGGCGTTTGAGAATGATGCATCTACTTATAACAATGGAAAATTTTGAATCGGTAAATATATACTGTAGAAGATTTATACTTGCGTCTATCTATCTATCCATCCATCTATCCATCCATCCATCCATCCATACACGTGGTTATATTCGTACAGGCAAACATGTATGTATATATATATGTATGTGCGATAAGCATGTTTGCTAGCATGTACATATGCATCTGTATCAATGTTTGTGTGTGTGTATGTGGGGGGGTGCTTGTGTCTGTGTGTCTGTGAGTTTGTGTGTGTGTGTGTGTGTGTGTTTGTGTATGTATGTGTGTCTGTGAGTGTGTGTGTGTGCTTTAGAAACGCAGCTGCTAATTTTCGACATGTTACTGTAATTCAACTCGCCACAAATATTTACCTAACTAAAATGAAATTTGTACACACACACACACACACACACATGCGCGCTCGAACATACACACACACACATGTATGTATAAGTATCTGTATATGTGCATATATGCATGCGTGCATGTCTGCGTACCAACACATACATATATGTACAGAGATACCCATACATACATACATACATACATACATACATATATATGCATGCGTGCGTTTGTATGTGAGTGAGATAGTTCTACGTCAGAGCCTGAAAAATAATCGCGTTGAAAACTGGATTTCGGGGGAGAGAAAAATATAAAATGAAAATAATGAATATATATATATATATCAAAAACATAAATAAAATTAAATACACAGAAAAAAAAATAAAAGTAAATAGCAAGAATTAGACAGGAAAATAAAACTCTGAAAGTCCACATAGAAATGTGGAAAAAATCCACCCAAATATAAACGTAAAATTTTCTGTTCCCTTTTTCAAAAACATTTTCACACCTCATGATAGTAAAAGATTTTTTTTCTGATCTGAAAACTTCGTGTTTCAAATGTTTTTTTAATTTTTTTTTTCCTGTTTGCACGAATATTTTTTGTTTCCTATCTGCAGATAAAACACAATCTATTGTGTAAGTAGTTCATTCTTTATAATTTTTGTTTTTCTTTTTCTCCATTCCATTTTTCAACATTGGTGATTCCTTGAAAAAAGTTTCTCTCATCATAAATATTTCTTTTCATATGACAAACACGTAGACGCACACGCGCATGCTCGCACACACACGTACGCGTGCATACACACACAGATACACACACAGATACACACACACATACTGCTGAGTATAACATTTACACTCATCTTCATAGGCACACAGTTTTGTAAAAGTTCATATATATATATATCATATATATCTCTTACGCACTACAGTATATATATATATATATATATATATATATATATATATATATATATATATATATATATATATATATATATATATATATATATATATATATATATATAATATATTATATTATATTATATTATATATATGTATATTATATATTATATTATATATGTATTTATGTATAGATGCATATATGTATATATCTGTATGTATGTATATATATATAACATACACACAAATATACACATATGCGTACATATGTACAAACATACATAAGTACACATTTCCATCGGAACAAAGATATACATATGTTTGTATTGTGCGTTTGCCTGTGTCTTCCTGTATGCCATGTATATATATATATATATATATATGTATATGTGTGTGTGTGTGTGTGTATGATTATTTCTATGTGTGTATTTGAGGTGTGTATATATGTACGTTCCAAAAGCCTCCGCGATAGAGGAAAGTTCGTGAAGTAGGAACAGTACTGTGTACTTTTATATTTTTGTTAATTATTTTTATAATTTATATATATCTATTTTATTATAAACACAAAACAGCACCATGGACGAATAGACGTAAGCTTAAATAAAAAACCGCGATGGGTAGACCGCTATATGGCGAGGGATTTCTGTATATACTATCTCGTACAAACGCTTCAATATTAGGTAACCTCCTGTTTCAACAATTTGCTGCGTTTTAAATGGTAAACATATCCAGTATTTTTAATCAAAGATGCGTCAAATCAATGGTATGTAAATGATATTACCCTGGCAAAACATAAAAAAGAAAAGAACAGGCGAAATTTGAGCTATGATCCCTTTGAACCGAAGAGGTACTCTGAAACTTGACTATTTGGCGCCTTTTATGTACTAATTCAAGCAGCAGCTAGCCAAATTCTTAGTCTTTCAAATGGTCTTTCTCTCGTCTGACAAGGAGGGAATGGTGCTTCTCCAGGTCGCTTCACCTGTTATGAATAGTGTGAATAATTTTCCGTAATTTATAACCTATTTTCTTAAATGGAAAAGTAAAAGATTCATGAAGATAATGTAGCCTCAGAAAATTCCAAACGATACAAGATAGTCAAGACTGCAATGATTTTTGTTCATCTGCTCAATAAGTCCAGACTTAGGGTTAAATACTACCACTAGCACCATCAACAACCAGAACAAAATACAAAACACTAAATAAAGTGTCAGTTATATTGTTGATATGAATCACTGCATTCCTCTAGGCGCAATATATTTTCTATCTATTTGCCTGCTTGTCTGTCTGTTTATCTGTTTGTCTGTTTGCTTGCTTGTTTGTCTGATTGCCTACCTTTCTATCTATCTATCTATCTATCTATCTATCTATCTATCTATCTATCTATCTATCGATCGATCGATCGATCGATCTAAGGTTGGGAAAGAGTCCTGTCGCATTTATGAACTGATAACTTTCAGGGTACTTTTACCATACGTAATATTTACAGTCAGATAAGCATCCATTTTTACAATCTCCTCTTTTGTCCTTCTGTGCAGACTGCTTTATACCATAGTGGTATTGATTTTACCCCTTTAAAATGAGTTTAAATCTGAAGGAAAACAATGACAACAACAAGAACAATATAAGATACGTTTAGATAAAGAATTCGATGCAGTTGGCTTCTCCTTCAAGGTTGTAACATACTTGATGGCACACTTGATATTTCAATGCTGGGCTAACTTTCCACAAGAACAATGATATTTTATATATGATAAGCCATTCGTTTTCTACTGTTTTACTCACGTACGAGAAAGAGAAACTAAAGTATACATATAATCAATATGTAATACAGTAATTTAAAAAACAAAGATCAACTTAGATTATCAAAACAATCGCTAAACTAAAGCTTTTTTCCAGTTTTGAAATACAAAAAGCATGGGAGATAATTCAAATAAGATTGTTGTTCAAATAAGATTATTGGTAAATCTAATTGGAAAGAATCTGGTCTTTAAAGCCAACCTAATAAATCGCTCATATGTTTCAGTATTATTAGGCTTCTTTAGCAATGCATGCTGGTTAAATTATGTTCGTAATACACATACAAACTTACACACACGGACTCACACAGACGTATGTATACATATATTAGAAAACACTTGCTCAAGATGCCACGCAGTGAAACTGAACCAGAAACCTCGTAGTTGCAAAGCAAACCTCATGAATAAAAATCCATGCCCGCGCTTGTTTTCTAATTTTCTTACTTCCTCTTCTTTTGTTTTCTTTTTTTAGATATGAAGCTTTGAGTAACTTGTGGTTGCAATTTCTAGCAGATCAAATAATCACGAAGAGAGTGTCTCTTGGATTCGAAAGTATTTATGCAAATCGGATGACAATGTGTTCGAGTAACGCTCCTGAAATTGACAAATACTGGCATCCACCAAATATTAAGATATTTTTGTTCTTTTTTGAGATGTGGCCCCTATTTTTAACAGATCTCACAATCCGAATAGTGTGTCACAAGGATTAAAAGATATTACATAGAACGTATGATACTCAGTTTGGGTTTCGTCCACGTAGTTTAGGGTAGCGATACTCAAGTTCATATATACCAACCAAAATTTTTGTCTTAATTCTATTAATAAAGAGACAATGGCCTGCAGTATTTTCCCCGACCCTTTACATTCTTAGTTCGATTCTCAACAATCTGAAGTTCGCCTTTCATTTCTCTGGAATCAGTAAAATTAAGTAACAGTCTTGTACCGGCGTCGTTGCGAACGACTAACTCGACCACTCTACCTAAACCTACTATCTCTTTGTTAAAACTTCAAACAAATGTTAAAATGAAATTGCGTTTGAATCCTTAATTTTTATTAGTTTCAGTCATTGGATTGCACCCAAGCTTTGGCACGGCTTTGGGTGCTTAGTCGAACAAATCAAACAGGTTTTAAGTCTGTTACTTAAACTATGAGGTCTATTGGCGAACCGCTATTTTACGCGTCGTAAATAAACTAATATCGGTTGTCAAGCCGTGGAGGAGATGAACACAACTATACAAAGACGCACACACATACAATAATATATATATATATATATATAATATGTGTGTGTGTGGCTATGTATGTATTTATATACCGAGATTTCACAGTTTCCATTTATCAAATTCCCTTACAAGGCTATATTAGAAAACACTTCCTCAAGATGCAATAAAATGAAACTAGACCCAAAACGCATGATTTTAAAATCTGGCTCAATTTTATAAAACATGGCAAACTATTTACTTCTTTTCCAATTTTTAAAAACCTTCCACTTTATGAAAAACACTGAATTGGGGACGTTGCTGGAAAATGTTATGAAGTATCTGCTTCTAAATTGTCCATCTTTAAAGTCGCAATAAGAATTAGAATGATAGATGGAGATATTCATTCCGTAGTTGCTCTAACTCTCACAAATGAGAGCTAAATCACCTCGAAATTAAAACCTAGTCTTGTAGAACAAATAAAAACACATGAGATGATGCTGTGCTAGATTAATTCTGAAAGCACGACGGCATACTCCTGCACATAAATTTGCTTATTGAGGCTAATTCCTTTTGCATTTAAGTGGCGATATCAGGCCCAAATATTCTATCTGCTTTATGTTCAAACCTGCTGATCTGGCCAATCGCTCTTACCCTACAATGCG
>NC_142935.1:63654398-63676898 GCF_046866305.1 Octopus bimaculoides
TCAAAAACAAAAAAACAAAACAAAACGAAACAAACACAAGCAACACTTAGAAATCGTCGCAAATTATCCCATGTGTAAATATTAGATTTTTCCACCTTTTTATTGCTCTACCTGCTTCAAGATTCACCGTTCTAAATAAAAGAATATATACCATTCATTGCCGCTGTAGTCGTGCGCACTGTCTGCAGGTATCTGCTATTATAGACCTCCATGCTGAAGTCTAAAGATTCATTACCTTTGTTGGGAAAATAGTGCAGTAAATTCCCGAGGCCTGCTACTGGTTCGTTTGCTGTTTGTTCTTCGTGTTAGAATGCAACGCGGTATTCGGTTTTCTAATACAAGATTCATGTTACGTTGAGGTCGATATTGTCTTCTGGTATTCATTCTGTTTCTGTCGCTATTAATTATTTTGTAATAAGCCCACTGGATATTTGCAACACCAATGCTTGAACAGGCGCTGGTAATATATATATATATAATCAAAATAAGCAACAGGATATCAAGAAGTGATGCAGTACGACCGTTTCAAGCGGGTCCATTTAATTGAACAATGCAATCATTACATCGATTTAAATGTAAGCTTGTCATCAGCTGCACAACTAAATGGAATTTTAATCGGTTGGACACATTAATAAAATTATTCTCAAATATTTTAACAAAACAAGAAGATGGAAGAAATCCATGTTGTCGCCATTGTAGCTAAGAATAGACTACACTTCCAAGTGTAAAGGATTTACAAGCTATGACTCCAGTGTAGTCTATTCTTAGCTACAATGGCGACAACATGGATTTCTTCCATCTTCTTGCTCTGTTAAAGTATTTAAGAAAAAAATATATTAATGTGTCCAACTGATTAAAATTCTATTTATCTATGCATTTGATGATAGGTCTGCATTTAAATTGATGTAATGATTGCATTGTTCAATTAAATGGAGCCACTTGAAACGGTCGTACTGTATCACTTCTTCATATCCTGTTCCTTAATTTGATGTTATTCACCTTACTTCGAGCTGTGCGGATAATACCAGACTCACCCCGTGCTTCAAGTTAAGTACCTAATTCAACTGAATCTCAATTATTTAAATACATATACATATGTATATATATTCATATATATATATATATATATATATATATATATATATATATATATATATATATATATCGCGGGAAATTCGCCTAACATATCGCTTCTAGACGTCTGTCACCGAGTAACGCAAAACAGTGAAATCACGTGATCTAGCAATTTCAGCGGCCGTTGCGGATGGTTTTTGTGTGTCAACGGTATAAACGAGAGTGCTTTTATGTATCACGAGTCCATATGAGAGACCCTCTCCGGAGAAATAACGCAGTACTCGGGTGTTCTAACACAACGTCGAAGTTAAGTTGAATAGAAAGATTACCTTTAGTTATGAATACTGCTTCTGTCTCTATTCGTTATATATGAAGCGATTTTAAATGGAACAAAAAAAAAAAAGAAAAATAAACACAAAACACACCCACATACACACCAACACACACATACATTAGGTGCTGAAGAAAAAGCAATAATTCCTGAAATATGCATATACACCATTACCTAGTTTTCCACCTTCGATTGCTACGGTACATTAGATGTATTCGGATACAAACGTTATAAATATGTAGAGATAACATTAAGATGTATATATTCAATGTCTATATGAATTTAATAGCATATATATATATGGCATCAACAGGCAAAGATCGACTAGATTTAGCAGTGACATTGCTGGATCCGGATTTACAAAATCTACGGTGGTGCTCCGGTATGACCGCCGCTGCATGGCTGAAACGAATAAAAAAATAGAAACAAACAGCCACTTTGAAGACTAGAGCCTCATATCTTGTCATTACAATATAGGCATGCCACACCGTAGAACATACTTTCTGTTTCTCTCTCTGTTAAATCATCGATACATGATTGGAAAGAAATGGATTTCTTGTATGTTTTACATTCACAGCAGGCACAACGGTTGCAGTATAATTTATCACTAACGTAGCTCTGGGCATAATAATATCTGCTTTTTTTTTTCCCGTCTATTAATGTGTAACATACAATGACGATATTCCATCTTGATTCGAAATAACACCGAGAAGTTCCTAAGAGAATATAAATTAATTATGCACTAAGGGGCTATCTGATTATTATGTACATTATTAAATATTGCATGTCCTTTTGTGAACGTAAACTGCGCAGTCGCAGAAACCCACACATGCATATAAATATAGGCATGAATATGCATACACATATATATTTCTATTTCTATTTCTATACATGCATATATATATGTATATATATGTGTGTGTATGTATATACGTGTTTGTATATGTATATGTATGGTCGATATATATATATATATATATATATATATATATATATATTCGATTAATAAATTCAAAAAAGGGATAAAACTCTTTTACAAAAATTTTTCTTATATATATATATATATATATATATATATATATATATATATATATATATATATATATATACATACACACATGCGCGCACACACATATATATGTATATGTATGTATATATTAATGTATATATTGTTTTCAAATGCTTAAGTTAGAGGGTTGTGGCTATGAATTTACTGAAATTCAAATTTAATTTGTGAATTAATGATTCTGTGTAAATTATACCCCTTCGTAAAAATTAATCATTCACTAACGATATTAATTATAATTGGTTAAAATTATGGTTATTAATTAGTACACACATAAACATACATCCATTTCTCTCTCTTTCTTGCTCCCTCTCTCAGTGTGTCTCTCTCTCTCTCTCACACACACTATTTATATATATATATGTTTATGTATGTGTGTGATTGGATGTGTGCGTGTACGTGTGTGTGTGTGAGTATGTATGTATTAAATATGTTATACTTCCTTAATGGTAGTTGCTGTTTGGCTGACTGGTTAAAACGTTCGGTTCACAGTCTCCCGTATTCATCCCAATTTGTGGATGCTGCCCAGATATTCGCTGCTAATGAAATTTTCTATGTTTTTTTTTAATTATTTTCCCCAGTTTCATTTAGTACTCTTCAACAAAAATAGTACTTCATTACTACCAACTAGTTACTATTCTTTCTCAACTTGCATTTTATTAGTATCTGATTGTTTGATATACTCAACCAAATTCGTTTAAAACGGCTTTATTTATAATTGTCTGGATTTTTAAATCCCTCTTTTTCTTAATGTGTGTGTGTATCATAATTTAGCCTGGTTTTCAGTCAGGAGTTTACCATATTAAGCTCACTCACGGATGCAGGCTATCAGACACATTCGGAAATAATTTTATCTTACAATTGTATACAAAAATACAGTTTTTTCTTTATTAGATCAGTTTACAATTGTTTCATCTGAATTCGATCTCATGCATGCACATACATGCGTACACATCTACACACAATCGCATATCACAATATCCCTTTATGAACCGGATTATTGGATGTTGTTCTACAACGCTAGCCACAATGCACTTCGCATTATTTTAACTTTCGAATGCGGTGGCCCCGCTAGTTAGGCATCCATGCCAATATTCACACTGAACGGAGCGCTAGTCTGTCTCAGTGTTACCCATTTACCACCTTGTGATCTAGAGTAACATGAAATGAATTTCTTTTTTTGTTTTTGTTTTGCTCGATAGCTCAACGCTGAGCCAGTCTGGAAATAGAAACCACGTTTTCGCGATGGTGAGTAGAACACCTTAACCACTTGGCCACACCCAATGGGTCTCCACACAATTTTCGTCCACCAAATATAGGTTGGAACCGGGCAATAGCTGAAGACACCAGCCTATATTCCTGCACAGTGGGACTGAATCCGAAACTACATGGTTACAAATTGAGTTTCTTAAATACACAGCCATGACAACGCCTATAGAAAAATCTTATTTGGTATTAAAGAAAAAAACATTTATCCAACATATTCTCCGCTCTGGAAATATTTACTCATAGAGAGTCCCAATATAAAGGCGCATTATTGAGAATCTGTTACAGATATGAAGCAGCAACAAGATAAGAAACAAAATTGGATGAATTTTTTTTTCATTTTACTGTTTTCGTACACGTATTTCCAGGACTTGCTATTAGTATTTTTTCAATATCTTTTACCGTTTTCCCTCCGATTCTTTTTCATTGTGACAGATATATATTTATGAAAACATAACTTTTCTCCGTGGTAGAATTTTCTAAAATTAAATATATCATTCTCATAGTGGTAAATTTATGCATGAAGTACTCAGAATCACAACACGATATATTTTTTCTCGTCTTCTTAGTATTCAATATTGTGAGTATATTATATCTAGTTATATATGACACCAGAGATATTCCAATTAATCTTTCTTGCTTTGCCAAATTTTCTATGGAATCGCCAATGCAATGTTATGCCTTTCAATATAATGATTCTCCAACAGTATTTCACATACAGACAACTTTCCGCTTTTTTTCCCTTACATCTTCTGTACAATGATCATACTATTCACATCACTCTAAATTTTTACCACGTTTTGGTTTCTAACATTCCATGCTACATGTTAACGACGAAACATCATTCCTGGGCATCTAAGTTAAAACTAAAGCATCCAGAATTTTTTTAAAAAATCTAACCTGTCAAACAGTTCACCCTGCAAAATATTTATCTTCATACTTCTTAATCGTTATTTCCTCAGAGGTCTTTTAAATATATTTTTTTAAAAAAGATTTACCGTATTTCTTTACACATAGGCATTCATCATCTCGTCACACATCTCTGTTTTTCCCATCATCAAATTTTACTTGTTTGGCACAGAGCATTGAATATTACCGTCTTTCTTTATAAGAACATTTTTCTCTTAAGATCTCGATCTCGTATGCGGCTTTTAACCTTTCAAATATTTTTATTGATTCATATATAAATCTTCCACACCGATCGTTGCTTCCGGATATATATATATATATATATATATATATATATATATATATATATATATATATATATGGATAGATAGATGGATAGATAGATAGATATAAATACACACACAAACGCACATGTATATATGTCTGCGTGTGTATGCATGTGTGCATATATATGGTTCAAAATTTACAAAAATACCCCAAAAACACAAAATAAGCGAGGGAACCATAAACTAGATGTATTAGTGTGATACGCGGGTAAAATGGAAGAGCCCACGCTTTTCTACAGAAAGGAAATAGGAAAGAAAAAAATGGAGGGGGAAAATGTAGAAACCAAAACAGAACGTTTCTGGATTAACAGCTTCAGATGGTTTAACGGTTTCACACACATGCGCACACGTACACAAATATATATACGCGCGCAAGTGTGTGTGCATGCACACACACACACACACACACACACACACACACACACACACACACACACACACACACATATATATATATATATATATATATATAATTTCTATGTTCTCAATACTTTAATTTGCAGCTTTGTATGTCAGTAATATCATTTCAACTGTTATCTTTAGCAAGCAAAAACGATATTTACAATTTATTCTTCTCAAGGAGCTCATGTTTGTTCCCTCCATTACTACACAACGGTTTATAGCTTTAACTAACCTTCTTGTCTCATCTGGGACTCTTATAATTGTATTTACTTGTTATATCATTTCACCTTTGTTCACAGATACAGCTTTCAAGACTTAGTTATTTCCAGGTTCAGTTTTGTTATTGACACAATTTTTCTTTTGTAATGAAACTAATCTATTTAATATTGTTTGGTTGTTATCAATATTCATTTATCGTTTAAGGCGGCGAGCTGGCAGAATCGTTAGCACGCCGGGCGAAATGCTTAGCAGTATTCCGCCTGTCTTTACGTTTTGAGTTCAAATTCCACCGAGGTCGACTTTGCTTTTCATCCTTTCGGAGTCGAAAAATAAAGTACCAGTTGCATACTGTGATCTATCTAATCGACTGGCCCCTTCCCACAAAATTCCGGGCCTTGTGTCTAGCGTACAAAAGGATATTCATTCCAGTTTGTTTCCATTATTCTGTATTCTTTCCCGCCTAGATATTGTATTTCTCTCTCTCTCTCTCCATTTCCCCCTCTATATATATATATATATATATATATATATATATATATATATATATATATATATATATATATATATATATATATATATATATATATATATATATATATATATATATATATATATATATATATATATATATATATATATATATATATATATATATATATATATATATATATATATATATATATATATATATATATATATATATATATATATATATATATATATATATATATGGAGGTGCAATGGCCCAGTGGTTAGGGAAGCGAACTCGCGGTCGTAGGATCGCGGTTTCGATTCCCAGACCGGGCGTTGTGAGTGTTTATTGAGCGAAAACACCTAAAGTTCCACGAGGCTCCGGCAGGGGATTGTGGCGAACCCTGCTGTACTCTTTCACCACAACTTTCTTTCACTCTTTCTTCCTATTTCTGTTGTACCTGACACTCTGTGTCACGCTGAATCTCCCCGAGAAATACGAGAAGGGTACACGTGTCTATGGTGTGCTCAGTCTCTTGCACGTTAATTTCACGAGCAGGCTGTCCGTTGATCGGATCAACTGGAACCCTCGTCGTCGTATCGACGGAGTGCCACTTCCAGGTAATTTCCTTCTACCAAATTTAGTCAGAAGAGATTGGTCAGCTCGCGGCATCAATACAGAGCCCTTGTTCAAGGTGACACACGAAGAGACTGAACCCAAGGCCACGTGCTTCCACTCCTTCACGATATAGCCATGCTTGCGCCTTGTAAGTCCAGAGGTTTTGGTAATTTCCAATTATCTTCCATGTCCTACCAAAACGCCTTATATACGTATTGTTTCTGTGTTTAGTCCCCACATTCGCATTAAACTTTTGAGATCTATTTAAATCAGCGCTTCCCAACCATTTTTATTTATGGAGCCTTTGATCCTTTGACTAGTATTTTATTCTGGTAAGCCCCTAAAGATATTCAATGACTAAAAACGAAGTTTTATAGACGCTTCTTTCCAATACCTTGTTTTTCATGCATGTACTTGTGTAGGTTAAACTATGTGAAATCGTAGATAAAGAAACTTAGTTCTTTCTTTCAATAAATACATCAAAAGGAAAAAATTGTCATGTATACTTACAATATTACTATGGATATCCAGTTTGCTATTCCGCTTGAGTGGATCCTCTGAAATTGTATATGGACCCCCGGGGTTCATATGGACGCTGGATAAGAACCATTGCTTTAAATAAAATAGGTTTTCCATTAGTTACGGAAATATATTTTCGTTGATTGGAACTGATACATATACTAATTTCAAATTTCGGCACAAGTCCAATAAATTCAGGGGGAAAGGTTAGTCGATTACAGCGACACCCAGTGCCCTCAACTGATACTTATTTTATCGACCCTGAATGGCTGAAAGAGAAGGTCGACCACGGCGGAATTTGAACTCAGAATGTGAAGATGGACGAAATGCCGTTAAGCACTTTGCTTGGCGCGCTAATGCTTCTGCCATGTAACCACCTATGAATTGCTACATAAATAGGCTTCAAATTTTGCCACCAGGCTAACAATTTTAGGCAAGAAATTAAATCAACTACATTGATCCCAGTGTTCAACTGGTACATATTTTATCAACTCAGGAATGATAAAAGGCAAAGTCGACATCGTTGGAATTTGAACTCAGAACGTCAGACCATAAATTCGGACGAAATGCTTCTAAGCATTTTGTCCGACACGGTGACGATCCTACCAGATCGCTGCCTTAGAGCTGATACATATTAGAAAAAATCGTGGTTTTTCACAATAACATCTCTGTCCGTCTTCAATTCATTTTTCTTTATTAATCGAATTGCATGACTTGTTCACTTAGTAGTAATCATCTAAAATATTTTGAGATGTGCATTTATAATATCTTCCCCACTTTCGTCGCTTATTTCATAATGCTCTTATAGTTTTTACAGTTTGAACACGTCTGGGCGACACAATGCAATATGACTGATTGTTACTTTTCTTCTCATATTCTTTTATTCCTTTCCATGTTCTAGCTATTTGAGTGTGGCCATGCTGGAGGACCGCCTTTAATCGAATATATCGATCCCGGGACTTATACTTTGTAACCCTAGTACTCATTCTATCGGTCTCTTTTGCCAAAGCAGAAACGTAAACACACCAACATCGGTTGTCAAGCGATGGTGGTGGTAGAGCATCAAACACAGACTCACAGACACAATTTCAGCTGCTGCCAACCAAATCCACTCATAAGGCTAGGGTGGGCCCGAAGCTTTAGTAGAAGACACTAGTGCAAGGTGCCACGCAGTGGAACAGAATCCGAAACCATGGGATTTTGTGTGATGCTATCATTAACGTTTATCATTCTGTGTTTAGTTTCCTGCTGCTCAAACTCCGTTCATATTCTATTTTTACTATTTCTACTTTCACTTTGCTCAATTTTCTCATATGTGCATCACCTCCGAGTTTCCGCATTAGTGTCTTCTCACTCCACGGCTTACTCGAATTTCAGACTAATTTGAAAATTTTTCGAAGCTTCTGTTGCTATTTTGAATAATTAATTAGTAGACAATTTAGTAGGATTTTAAAAACATTTGTTTTGACAAATGCTGATAAGAATGAAAATAAGAGAAACGGAGTAAAAATGTAAATAAACAACAGTCAAAGGCTAGTAAATTTGAATTCATCTATTATTAACGAAGACTTTCTGTTCACGATTGTTATCTGCTTGTGTAGCCTCGCAATGTATATTTATCAAGTATTAGCAGTACATGTAATTAGCATTTTTTAAATATACTCTAGCATTTCATACGTACACACACACACACACACACACACACACACACACACACACACACACACACACACACACACACATATATATATATATATATATATATATATCCAATGAAAAGAAGACAAAAATATTCTTTAACACGTCTTTAATTATATGTTACAAATGTTTCCATACCATCTCCATTTGCAAAGTCAATTTACGCGAAAATTCAAAATGAAGAATCACGTATTATTTGCGGTTTAGATTTTTGGAGAGGCATTTCATCAGACGTGCATCAAAGGTGAACTATTACATTGTACGTCCTTCAGACCTTGTTGTTCGGTAAGAACGGGGAGGAAATAGTAAAGAAAAAAGACATTAGATGTGTGGATGCGGTATGAGTATGTAAGGTAGATATTTATATGTGTGGATCAATGATAGGAGGAAGAAAGGAAAGGAAGGGGGAGAGCGACCAGGAGAAGACGAAAGGGAAGTAGAAGGAGAAGAGGAAGACGGAGAAGGGGAAGAATCGGAAGAGGGAGAAGGAAAAGAAAAGAAGTAGAAGACGAAGTAGAAGAAGAAAAAGAAGAATGAAAGGAAGAGGGAGAAGAAGAAAAAGAAAAGGAAGAGAGAGAAGTAGATCCAACGAGCAGGCCTGCATATAGCAAAACAGTTTATCTAGCCGTATGCTGCTGATGGGTCAGCTAATATAGGTAGAACCATTGCTACCGAAATTCATCTGAGGGAAGATGTATTTGACCAGGCTTGGTGTACAACATTATTACTGCGCTGCATTCTATATTTGTCTATCGAAGAGAGTTCAGCATAGTCTGGCGAATACGGATAGAAACAACGATCTTAGCATGATATTTGGAGGACGTTTTGGTTGTCAATTCTGGCAAGTCAAATGATCACCTAAATGTCCTACCATTGGTTCCCAGGAGACGGTGTTAATCATGAATCCGAAACTTGCAGTAGTATGTCAGCTTGTGATGGTTTATCAGATCGGTAGCTGATATTTGTACAGACGTGCTTCAAAATAGTTGTGCTAAGAGTACGATACATTGTAATAATCGCAAGGAGGTAATTAATAATCTACAACCTAAAGTTAAAAGGTACACATATGCTTTAAGCATATATCCTTTCTTTTCTGGTTTCTCTGCTTCTTTTCACTCTACATTAATAAGGCGTACACTCAATACGTCAGACTTCTTTTCACATTTTAATGTTCGGCTAAGAGTTCAATGTACACGAATTTTCTTTTAATTCTTTTGGTGCTAACATTTTGTCCACATCTTTAAAAGTTTTTCCCTTGCTGTAGTAACCTCTGATGTTGTTCAACTGTCCGTCACATATTCCCCTCGTTCGATTTTTGCCGTTTCACCTCACCAGTATAGTGAGAGAGCGTGAAATAATGATTAAGCGTTGCTTTCAAGACTGTAAGATCCGTACCGAGTGGTGTGTTGCGTTCTTGAGCAAAACATTTCGTTTCACGTTGCTCTAGTTCATTCAAGTGTCAAATAATAGCCTTGTGACACATGACATCTTCTTCAGGGGATTATCTCATCACTTATACTCCATGAAAACTCTGTGACCGGCCGTATGTCTTCTAAACCACGAGAGAAACATCTAGTGGTTGATGATGAATACGATAACTATGCGCGTTATACATACGATGATATATTTTATGAAACAACTTTACATAATGTTATTTTTGCTCATTACAAACAGATATTAATCAACGATAACCAAAAGAAGAAAACACGTAAAGAATACTGTGTGAATCCGATGTTCATGGGTATTGCTTTAAATACCTCGTATTTGTATGTGAGTTTGTATCTGAGTTTATATGGGTATGTATATACATATATGTCTGTGTACCTATGTGTGTATGATCCGTGTACGTGTATGGTACGTGTGTATACACAAACACACCAACGATATACGAATAAAAATAAGTGCATCATTAAATAAATTAGAGTAGCGAAAGGATGACTACTCATATACAACCAACACGTAACACATTCATCGATGGATAACACTCACACCTTGCTACCGCATGATAAATGTTATATACATAAACACATTATATAAAAGATAATATTAGTTTAGCACACGTTACGTAGTATATGTAAATTGCGAAAGCTTCATGTAAACATAACGGTGCAGGTTTTATTACATGTTTGCGTTCTGAATCTTTTTGGCTCAGGTAAACAGGATCTAGCATTTCCTTCCTTGTATTGAAGAACCTAAACCTTTTCCAATTGCTGCAATGAAGTACGCAAAATGATATTAACTCCTCATCAATGGTTTTCTTTGATTCTTTTGATGTATTTTATGAAACATCTTTACATACTACATACTTGTTATTTTCGTTCATTACAGATATTAATCAACGACAGCGAAAAGAAAGAAAATGGCAAAGACTACTATGCGGATCTGGTGTTCATAGGTATTGCTTTAAATTATAAAATACTTTTCACACTTATTGTCCTCATTTTCATGTCCGCTTGTATTTAACTCCACCTCTTCACACTGCCCCTATTCGTAGCCACATTTTTACTCAGACTAATTGTTATGCTTTTTCTTCTTCAATCACTCATTCATCTTTATCACTGTCAAACAGGAATACACGTTGTCTGTCTTCTATTCCTATTACCACTACACCTTCTACACCTTCCCTCCATACCATACATTTCTTCAGTCCATCCTTCTTTCTATGTTTCGATCTTCAGTTTTTTCTTATTCAGTCAATCAATCGGACTGTAATATTTAATTCCCTGTCACATACTTCTCTATCTGTCTGTCTGTCTGTCTCTTTCTGTTTGTGTGTGTGTGCGTGCGCGCGCGCGTCTGTCTGTCCGTCTGTGGGTCTATCGGTGTGTCTGTCTGTCTATGTATCTGTCTGTGCCTGTGTGTCTGTGTATGTATGCATGTAAGTATGATTGACTGTGTGACTGTTTTCTATCTATCTATCTATCTATCTATCTATCTATCTATCTATCTATCTATCTGTCTGTATGTCTGTCTTTCCATCTATGTGACTGTTTCATTTTCTCTGCCCTCTCTCTATCAGAGAAAGAGCGAGAGAGGGGAAATGAGAGAGATATGCATGTGTTTATGTATGTATATATATATATATATATATATATATATATATATATATATATATGCGCAGACACATATACTTAACTATGTGTGTGTGTGTGCGTATATATATATATATGTATATATATACAGACACACATTCAAGTCTGTCTCAAATTTCGTCTTTCGTTTACTTACATTCATATATCAAAGTCATTATACAAGCACCAACTCCCCTCACACACTTCATTCTCTCCCCTCTCACGTTTTCACCGGGAATTTTCTTTCGTTCAGTCACTCGTCAGTCATCTCTAGCAAAATACAATCAACTTCAATTCATCTGCTAAAAACAACACTAAACAGTAAAAAAAAAAAAAAAAAAAAACCCAGACAAATAGTAAATGAAGACCACGAACCAAAGAAATAAATTATACAAAAAGAAAAGATGATAAAAAAAATATCAGCAAATAAGTAACATGGCGGACAAACGATTTCGAATAGTTTTCTTCCATTTATTTCCTTTCGTATTTTGTAGTAATTGCTAAATGTCGTGTGCGCAAATGTATAGTGCATAGGTTTGCTGTCTCTAAGTACTTTAATTACTTGGCCATATATGCATGTATATATATGTGTGTGTGTGTGTATGTATCCGTGTGTGTGTGCGTGCGCATGTGTTCATGTGTGTATATATATATATATATATATATATATATATATATATATATATAGAGAGAGAGAGAGAGAGAGAGATACACATATATATGCGTATGTATGTATAAACAGCGAACTTATAAAAACATACGTAAAAAGAAGCATCCTTTCTTTCAGTAAATCCTCAAATGCAAATGATATCCAAGATTTCTCTCTCTCTGTCTGTCTCTCTCTCTCCAAACACACATACACACACATATGTATGTATGTATGCGTACATATACATAAATACATGCGTACAAACAGATGCATATATATATATATATATATATATATATATATATATATATATATATATATATATATATATATATATATATATATACACACACACATGTATACATGGCAGAAATAAAGAGATATAGAAAAATGGGAAGAAGTAGAGTAAGAGAAATGATAAATGGAAAAAGCGTTGTCTTAATTGCAATTACCTACCAGATGCTAAAGCAGCAATGTCATCCAAGTATTAAAGTACTTAAAAGTCTAGGTTTCTGTCTCTTTCTCTCTATTATCATATTACTGATATCTACAATCGGACTGATAGAATCCCTCAGAATTCCTCTCGTTATTTTTTGCTTTTCTAAGCTTTACGTTCTAATCCTTTCGCGGTTAAATTTGTCTTTCATTTTATTTTGGTCTTTTCCAATGCTTTGCATCTGCGGAAACGTAAGACTCCCGGAATTTGTTCTTGTTCTCCACGTTCTAAGTCAAATTCGACTCAGGTGTATGATAAAATAAACTTGCCGACCTAGAGTCCTAACGGGCTCAGTAACAGATTTCGTTTCTGAACGCAAAAATAGGTTTATTAAAATGTGCTTACTTCCAGTAGCCAAGTAGAACATAGTGACCGCCGTTTCCTATACAACTATCGTTATTGGTCCCATAGTCGACACAGCCGCTGCTCACATATTTCAATGTTTAGAACGTCGGGCTCACAATCATGAGCTAGTGAATGCGATTCCTGGACCGGGATGTGTATTGTGTTCTTGGCTAAGAGAATTTATTTCACGTTACTCCACTTCACTCAGCTAAAGAAATGACTTGTGACGTCACTGGTGACAGGCTGTATTGACCTTTGCATTTCCCTTAGATTACATGATTACATTGGTGGCGTGGAACTAGAAAGCTGGTATGCATGGGAAATTGCTGGTCTTCCATAAACAACCTTGCCCGGACATGTGCTTCGGAGGGTAACTTTCTAGGTGCAACCCCATAGTCATTCATGACCGGAGGAGGTCTTTATATATATGTATGTATTTGTGATTATTATCCACTACATCTACTTAACCCACATACCGGGGGTATTTGCCACTAGACTGTGATTGATTTGACGTGGTGAAAAATACTTTCTCAAAACCCCAGGTATTATATACAGGGTTCGTAACTTATTTAAAGACATACCTTTTTTGGTTATTGCTGAATTTTTTGCTAACTCTGTATAATCTTTGTTTCAAAAAATAATACTGGAAGACCCTCAGTTTACTCAAGATACGAAGAGGTATGTTGATATTGTTGTCATAATGGCTGAGCCTAATGATTTAGAAATTACCAATTTAGTAATAAAATGTCAGCGGCTAGCTGGATGGATCTTCCGAACTGTCAAGCAAGATAAAAAGAGACATTGATGATCCTTTGGAGGACATACATCCTCAGCCGCTTGGACCTACTGCTTCCAATAATGGTCACCACACAATATAAAATTCGCGCTGGAACCTGAATCAATCCAACGAAGCTACAATAAGAAGATCGTCTCAATGCAACGTATCAGCTTCTGGGAAAGACTGAAATAATTAAAACTGATCTCCCTAGAACGAAGGCGGGAGAGATATGCAGAGAGGTACATCTGGAAAATCCTAGAAGGCTTTGTAGCAAACTTTTGCATTTAAAGTTACTCAAACTTTGGCATTTAAAGTTACTCAAACTATGGGGTTGCACCTAGATCTCAGCATTGCCATCAAAATACAAGACCAGATACTTCAACTGCTTGAGATTCAAGAGTCCACACGCTTCAATAGCCTTCCAAGATGCCTGAGGGACCTGAATGGTGTGGATGTAAGTTTCCTTAACACAGATGAGGGCAGCGGCATCAAACTCCCTCATTGACCAAATGCCATGTATCAGAGGTTTCAAACAATGTTGTAGCTCGGTCAACGGTGGTACCCCATCATGACCACAGCTTCGAATCTGAAACATTTTAAGGAGTACATATATACATATATATATATATATATATATATATATATATGCATACATACATACATAAAGTATATATATGATGGCCGTCCACTCGTGACCGAGAAAGACCATTGCTGACCTTCAGAAACATTGTGTGCGCTTTAGGACTAACTTATATTTGGCATTTGCGGCTCCGTGAGTGGCTAATGAGCCTTGCTCTTGACAAGCACACACAACTGCAAACGGTGCAAACCAACCTTTCCCTATACACCAGCAGTGGTGGTTTATACATTCATAGATAGGTATATGTATACATACATACGTTCATATAGTATTTATATATACATGTGTGTAGGTGTATATATATATATATATATATATATATATATATATATATATATATATATATATATATATATATATATATATATATATATATATATATATATATATATATATATATATATATATATATATATATATATATATATATATATATATATATATATATATATATATATATACATATATATATATATATAAATGTATTTGCGTTTCTGCTTTTCCATATTTTGCATAATCGAATGCTCGCATCAACAGCAGCTGCTGACAATAATTGTAGCGGCTAGAACTGCTATGAAAATCAACAATAACAACAGCAATGATATTGGGAGTGTTTCCTTGTGCTGAAAGGAAAATAAAATAATGGAATGTATGAAGCACGTTCAGGTATGCATGATAAGTATTATGATGACAAAAGGAAATTAGTTTCCAACATTGCCTGCTCAACATGGAGGAACAGCAAATACACAAACTTCTTTAATGAAGTCTATGTATATATATATATATATATATATGTATATACATACAAACATAGAAACATACCCACACATATACATACACACACACATATAAATATATACATACATTCACGTAAATTATCATATAGGTATATGATATGTATATACAATATGTACAGGATACATACAGACAGATAAACTTATATAATGACAGTGTGTATGTGTGTTTATACGTGTGTATATATGTGGTTAGCCAAACTGTATTAGACAAATATATATTCATATATTTGATATTATACAATGTGTTCATTTGAATATATATGAATGTATCTCTATATACGTGTTTATATTTTATATGTGTGTGTGAGTGTATGTGTGTCTGTGTGTGGGTGTGTGGGTGTGTTTTTGTGTGTGTGTATAAATATTTTACATTTGCCATTGTCATTGAGTAAAATTGCATCTGATCGTAATGCTATTGAAATTCTTTAAATTTCCATTTGCTTTTATCTCTAAACAACCTTAATTAATATCTATATTCATAGAAGACCTATATGTATTTGACATGCTCTACCATCATTTAGCTATTGTTTTCTCTTAAAATTTTTGCATAGACATAATTATATATATATATATATATATATATATATATATATATATATACATATATACATATATATATATATATATATATATATATATATATATATATATATATATATATATATATATATATATATATATATATATATATATATATATTTACACACTTATGTGTATGGAAATATATGTGTATACATGTTATGCACACTGGGACAGATATGTACACACGGAAATATCGCTATCTATCTATCTATCTATCTATCTATCTATCTATCTATCTATCTATCTATATGGTAAACGAAAGACGGAAGATGGAATATACGAAAATTCATATTAATCATGACAATTGTTTCCGTATATCTAGCATCGATCCCTCACTGGTATGACACTTAACCATTATTTCGTGAGCATCCGGCGGTACAGATGTGTCTCTTCGGGTGATAAATAGATATAACTCGTTAAAACAACAGTTCCGCAATGTATTTTCTCATTTCTCAGAAAGAAAAGCAGCAAAACAAAAGATATATCTCCATTTACATATAAGGTCAAAAATAAAATAATAGATACAAACAAGAAACGAACACGCAATACAGCGAGAAAAGTACTGAAAACAGTTAACAGATATGGATGTATAAACGCTCTCGCGCCATCTGCATGGCGCGTGTACACTCGCTAATACGAGCATCCACGAAAATATAAGCATACGCACACGTGTGGTTTGGTGTACAAACGTTCCCATAGCTAGTTAAATAGCTACTTGGTGTTTATAAGAACGGGGAAGTTAAAGCTAAACTTAATTCATCCATACCTTAAAGTAAATTATGTTAACAGTTACTAAAATTCATTGTGCGAAAATACATTTATATGCATGTAGGCATCTTGAGTGTCTTTAGGAATTCTATAAATGATCTTCGCATTGGTCCACAAAATCAACAAGGATTCCTCGGAGCAGAGTCAGCATTTCCTGGAAATGATATTGTATGGTTTTGCGTGCCTTACTTAATTTTATCTTCCTTCAGTCGCCACGCAAAATCGACAAAAAAGATGTTGAATGTCTCTTATTGATTCTCTTGAAGCTGGTGACATGGTTGCGATAACAATTCTTAAATGAATCAACCGATAACCAAATGTAAACATACAGTCCTCCCCTTGTATGCAAGGTACATTTATATAGAAGATTTGTATCATACAGAGGTTCATCAATGGGCATTTCGATTTTTACAAAGTGTATTATTATTGGAGAAATTGACAGTTTTGTGGATGCCTGCATCCTCAATAATCTACTCAGTGGCTTGCAGCTGTATGACAGATGGCGACCGAATTTCTCTGATGTGCCACTTAGTCCAGTGAATAGGGATAATGTAACGCCTACAGTTCAAGCTGGCCACACATTTGTTCAAAAACCACAAATTTGTGATCTGCGTTGTAGACTTAGATACGACCAGCAGACAGGGTCTCGATTATTGAGAGGTGAATGCACCCTTCTCGGTATGCAAAGACGGGTGATTATTGAATTAGTTAAGTGCAGATGATGTGGGCAATAGTCAACAATCAATAGTGGAGAGACCTGAAGAGGGCAGTTTGAAGAGAATTTAGCTAGAGGTTAGCGGCGAAAATGCTCCCTGACCATTTCTTCGACGTGAAACATGAACGTTACCAATTTTTAACTGATGTAGAAAGGAAGAAAGATAACGTTGACATTTATGCAATTTGAACTCAGAGCGTAAGGAACCGTAAATACGCCGGCTTACCGTTTTAGACTGGCAACAGGTCTTTAAAAAAATGTCTCTATATTTCTCTTAAAATTATTTAGAATAGGAAACTGCGTATGATATTTGAAGTAGATACATCATTGAAAACGTAAGTAACTGTAGTATTCTATCGGAGATAGTAACTTTAACAGACGTAAAATCGTAAGAGAAAATAATATAACAGCTGCAGAAGAAAATTGTCCAGTAACCGGACGATTTTTAACCGCAATTAATTAGACTTTCGATAATGCAACTTCTTTTTATATGATACACAAAGAGTTACTTTAAACTAATACAACTTTTGTTGCACATCACGAAAAGTAGTTTATATTATGTAATATATTAACGTTGATGCATCACTAAGTTGTGTCTAAATGATGTAGAAAATATTTTCATTATAATATATATCTAATGTAAAATCGATGAGACATTTTGATGCGTTATCATCAGCACTATGGTACGTTTAGATAGAATATAATGTATATCAAATCCCCCTATAAAATATAATGCCTTAATAATTCAAGTAGGAACATTAGTAAGATAAGTCAGTATAAATATGTCGTAAAAATAAAATTTTATTTACATTCGGTTTAGTAATGTCCTCGGAATATAATTTACTGTTAAGCAATGCAGAAAAGATTTTAGTATTAGTAATTGTGTATGCGTCTATACACTTATCTCTATATATATATACGAACATACATACATACATACATACATACATACATACATACATACAGGCATAATCTTTTAATGTGCATATATGTAAATATATATATACGAATTCATAAGTTATGAATAATTATATATTATATATATGTATAGGTATGTTTAAATCTCTCTATATATGTGTATGTGCGTGTATATATATATATATATATATATATATATATATATATATATATATGTACATAAATGCACACACGCACACCTACGTCTATATATACATATATACATTATATATATATATGTGTGTGTGTGTGTGTGTGTGTGAGTCAGTGTGTTTGTTTGCATGTGTTTGTGAGTGAGTCTCTGTGTTTGCGTGTGTGTATGGACATGGGTGTACGTACATATATGTCACGTGTAATTTCAGTGTCGCATACATCTTTTATGATAACACTTATCTATACACATAGACATATACAAAGTATATACATTTAGCCTATCCTCTTCATAGCGTAACAAAAACAGTCTTCTTGTAGTGAACCGAATAATAGTATCTCTATGTCAATATCCGGTTTGCAGGAAATAGCAGACGTACATTCTAAAAATCACGTTTGATACGTCTCAGAAAAGAGACCTACATATGGAAAAATGTAGTTCTCGATACTAGTATGTCCTAAACGAAATGTTCCGTTGGTCCAAGTTCTAATTACGTTGATTATTGGTCGTAGGGCATTGAAATAAATGCAAACGATAAAGAAAATAGGAACAGAAGCAACAATGAGTGGAGAAATAGCAGCAAATGAATCAACAAAAACAGGAGCTAATACTTCAGCATTGACAACAACTGCAGCAATTCACGAACACCATCACAACCACCACCACCAACAGCATCACCGACAACAACGACAATAAAATTTCAAGCGGAAATAATGAGCATAATAGCAAAAAGAGCAACGGTGACAATAGCAACAACGACGACTACTGCAAAAACAAGAAATAAACAACAAAAACTGTAAAACAAATAAGGACTAAATCCACAAGAAAAACAACAGCAACGACAGCCACAACATCGACACTAACAGTCCAAGATCGCCATATGCATTCATTGTACCATCATCTATTGACGTCGTGAGTACTAAGTTGCACCTATAACAAAAATCCAAGC
This sequence comes from Octopus bimaculoides, assembly GCF_046866305.1. NCBI lineage: Eukaryota > Metazoa > Mollusca > Cephalopoda > Octopoda > Octopodidae > Octopus > Octopus bimaculoides. The sequence goes on from NC_142935.1 coordinate 63,674,197, forward strand.
TTCAGAATTTTCCCCTGTATCAATTCAGGGACGACACAACCTGTAGCCAACGAATTAGTAAAGAGACATTTTTATCACAAAATACAGATCTCTTTGGAAGGCATCTACAACAAATAGCATATCGACTATGATCTTAGAATAGCACGCACAGATATTAAAAATGATACATTCAAAAGAGATACCAAAGAATTCGTTAAAAACAGTCCAAATCACTGCTATAATCCACAACAAGGCATTTTAGCTCACTTGATCATTTAACATCATACTACTATCATACCATCCGACATTCTTTTATTATTCTTTCGCTTCTCCTTCTTCTTTGTCTTCTTCTTCCTCTCCGCCACCTCCTTCCTTACTATACTACTAATGCTGTTTAGAATAATACCCACACAAACATTAAAGCAATACAGTCAAAAGAAATATCTCAAGAATTCAATCACTGCTACCATCCACAACAAGTCACTTTCAGGGCACTTGACCATTTAGCATCCTACTACTATCATACCACTCCCAATTCTTCTTCTTCTTCTTCTTCTTCTTCTTCTTCTTCTTCTTCTTCTTCTTCTTCTTCTTCTTCTTCTTCTTCTTCTTCTTCTTCTTCTTCTTCTTCTTCTTCTTCTTCTTCTATGCCAAGAATTCGCAACGACCTCGAACCCACAAGTGTGAACACGAGAGACAGAGACAGGCAGAAACAAGGAATATGACCCTCGTATTCGAATACTATGCAAATACTCTCTTAAAAATCTTTTCATTTGATTTTACCAAAATTTAATCGTTTTCCATACTAAGAGGTGAAAAAGTTTCAATGACTGAAACCAGTACTAAAATGTTTTTTGATAAAATAATTGTAGCATTTTCTACCCTAACCTTTTTCTTTATATATATATATATATATATATACATATATATGTGCATATATGCATACACATACGCAAGCATGAATAAACACATATATACACTCACAAGCAGCACACACATATACATAATTTCCTTTTGTCAGTACTTAAAGTTGAGGACCCAAGTGAAACAAAACTATTGATGAAGTCCACGCATGTTTCTTTCATTTTTTTAAAATCGTAGTTATGTTACAGACATTCGTTGATATCAGCATCAAAACAGAATTGAATAACTCGTTAGAATAATATTAGTCTTTGATTTCAATTTATTTTTCCCCTTTACCAAGATATTTATTCTTTTCACGTGATTCATTATTTTCAAGTAGACCACCAAAGATAAAATAGATCGAGAACTACCCACCACCGCAGAACTATCGTCTTTTCCTATCAGATGAGATATCCCAGTTCTAATTATGCACAGATACGCATATATAAACGCATATTAATACGTAATATATATGCACATTGTATAAATCATATATGTACGTATTTGTGTGATTTATATATATATATATATATATATATATATATATATATATATATATATATGTACAGACGCACATATATATACATGTACTCAGACACATGCATATACATATACAAGTATATATATATATATATATATATATATATATATATATATATATATATACACATATATATATATATATATGCACACATATATCTTTTCGTATGTACGTATATGGATGTTTGTCTATATAAACACATGCATGCATGCATACATACATACACACACATATATATATGTATATATGTATGTGTATATACATATACACATATACACATATATACGTTGGTGAAAAATGATAAATGTACGTATAACTAAGCTAGAGTGCCGCGAGCAATTTATTCTTCTTCACAATTTAGTTGATTTGTAACGTAGCTTTGTACTGTTAATGAAGACACATGCAACCATCACCACCACCGCCACCATCACCACCACCACCACCAACAATAACAATGACAGCCGCAAGAAGAAAGAAAACAACAACAACAAGAACAACAGCAACAACCACAATGACAACAACAGCAGCACCAATAGCTACAACGACAAGAAACGAAGTACCAACAGCAGCTGTGCTAAAACTAAGTCAAAGACGATAATGGTAACGACAAAGAATAAATAACTAGAAACTTGAAAAGTTTCTTAGAATTATTAACGTCTACTTTTCTCTGTATGCCAAATAATTGGCGTGGCTCAGCGGTTAAGAAACCTGGACTATATTGTTTTCACTGTCGCTAGGTTTGGTGTTCAAATCATGCATAAATTGTCCCGTAGTGTTTCTGGGTCGTAAAATTATATCTATCTTACACTCATTTTCTCGGGATTTTACAAACCATAAATTATGTCATTTATGAAATATTGGTTTTACATTTTGGCACAAGGTCACTAATTTCAGTGGAAGGGGTTACTGTTCAACTGGTACTTCCATAATCGATCTGGAAAGGGATGAAAGGCAAAGTCGACTGCAGTGGAATTTGAGCTCAGTACGAAAGAAATGCTGCTAAGCATTTAGTCCGACGTGCTAACGATTCTGCCAGCTTGCCGTCATTTATTTGTGAAATACTAACATCCTATATTGGGAGTGTACATTAACTCGGCCATTTTGTGTCATAATGCTGCAAAAATATATGCATGCTGATGTTAATAACTTGTATCTATACGTATACTAATACATTCTCACAGACTAACACACCTGTGCACACTGATATGTATGTATGCAAGTATGTATGTATGCATGTATGTATGTATGTATGTATGTATGTATGTGAGCAGCTTTGTAT
>NC_142935.1:63681898-63706898 GCF_046866305.1 Octopus bimaculoides
ACCTATATTGTTGTGTATCATTGGTTTAAAATTTTGGCTCAAGACCAGCGATGTTGGGGCAGGGATTTAATAAATTATATCGACCGCAGTTCTTAGCTGTAACTTATCAGTCAATCTCATCGAAATTTGAATTAAGAATGCATAGAGGGACGAAATGCTGTTTAGCATTTTACTAGTCGTGCTAACGATTCTGCCAGCTTGTCACCTTAGATTTTTGTCTCAACTGTTACTTATCTCATCGACACCGAAAAGGTGAAGGGCAAAGTTGACCTTAGTGGAATTTGAACCCAAAACGTAAAAACGGATGGAATGCCCCTAAGCATTTTGTTCGGCATGCTAGCGATTCTGGCACCTCAGTAAAATCTGATACACACTCACTTATAAATGAGTGTGTATTTATAAATGAACCATCTACTGTTGAAACGACCGTAATGAAGGAATATATGGAACATTTCGTCCATAAATGGACTTACTATATACAGTATATATACGAACGTTATTTTAAAGAAATTTAAAATAACAGTATTGACCGATAGAATAAGGATGGAGTTCAAAGGTAGTTGCTAAATTTTGTAGTAAATAGAAATAGTGAATCTATATCTGTCTAATAAAATACTATGATATCATACATTTATTCACACACACGCACTCTTTCTCACACACACGTACGCACGCATACACACATATACACAAATGTGTACATATGTATATATGTGTGTGTGTTTGTGTGTGTGTGTGTGTGTGTGTGTGTGTGTGTACGTATGTAAATATGTTTATACTAATATGTACGTATATCATTTTAGATACCTATATAAAGATGTATACGAATGTATACCCGGTTACACACACGGTCAAACGCACACGTACATACACAAACAAACAGGAATGGCAGATCAGATGCAGACATATATATATATATATATATATATATATATATATATATATATATATATATATATATATATATATATATATATATATACATACACACATGCACAAACAAACACACACGCACACATATTTGTATGTATAATCTCTGACATGAATCACACGATTGTGTCCCATAAACACAGATATATACACATGAATACATATATTTATGCAAATATACGTATGTATGCATGTGTATACATATATACATACATATATATATATATCTATATGCATACATGCACACTCACACACCCACATGCCCCCATATATATATATATATATATGTCCTAAAGTATATATGTATATATGTGTATTTGAACAAATTAACCTCGTCTCGTTCAAATGGAAATATATTGAGGAAGCAACATAGTTTATAACCGCCAGACACGCGTACATTTTTAATCTATTGTAAATTATAAATAGAAGAAACGAAGTGAAGGGAGACAAACAACATCGGTACATGAAGAGAAATCAAACAGAAAAGAGTGTAATATAATTACATTTTATAACACACATATGACACTAATCAGTTTTTATAAACATAAATGATACATAAAACAAGCACCGTATATAAAAACAAAATTATCTGACTGTCATCATAAATAATATCATGTTAATAATTGCTTGCTATGAAGGGAGGTAGGGAAAATAAAACTAAAAACAAGTAAAACAACGAGGTCTGCCTGAAGAGAAATATGATATTTTGATGTATAAATATTTTACCAGGAACGATTGTGATAAATGTTAACTGAAATTGCTCTAATCATGAATAAGAACCCTGGTATATTCTTGAACTCATTTGCAGCATAAGCAGTGACCTAGGGTTAAAAAAAACAACAACAGCGCCAAAAACTGCTGAGTGGACTGAAGCAGCGTGAAATAAACTGTCTTGCTTAAGGACACAACTTGCCGCCGGAAATCGAACTCACGAATTCATATGCGAATACATATATGCACACACACACACACACACACTTACACACGCACACACAGACACACACAGACGCGCGCACACACATACACACACACACACACACACACACACACACACACACACATATAGGATTGAGTAGACAAACGAAGGAAGGGCACTCAACACATTCATTGGTAGTATGTATGGATGAAAACAGTTTGATTCACAATTCAATGGCCGAAGATTAGTGCCACACTTGAAACTCAGAGTATGGGATATTGGGTCACACTTGAACTTTTTCAAGAATTCTGCACAGAGCAAACCATGGTCTTAGGGAGGAATTCAATTCCGGTAACTGTCGCACAGTTTTGACAATGTGATATACATCAGGTCACCACGAGTAAGATCAATTTGAATTGGAAGGCCATCTACGCATACTCCAATTGCAAAACTAATCACATTTGCAATATATTCCGTTAAATAGGAGCTTATTTTGCGTGTAACAGAAAATATAGTTATTATTTTGTTACAAATAAATATACAGGTTCCATGCTATCCGGTCTAAAGAGACACAGAGGAATATCTCAATATTTGAAATGTTATTCTCTACACCACTGCAATTGCTGTCAATGCTAATACTCTCTGTGTTAATATAGGTAATTTTCGAAGTGTGAGATGAGAACCAATAGATTGGCGCATAAAGTCTCAAAAGCAATATAGGTCATGGTACATAGGAGACACACTATTATAATCTTAGGTTTATGGAGACGCCTATAATATCTTTTAATCACTTGATAGCAATGCTCCCTACTTTAGATTTGGTGTCAAACACTGAATAGAACGAACGTTTATTCCTATATTGAATATCAACTTTAAAATAACAGACAAAGGAAGAAAAAGACAAGCTAAATTATTGAATAAATATTTTTTTTCGTTTTATATTAATTTTTTTCCAGGTGATTTCTATTTCGTATTATTATTAATATATTTTTTTCCACATTACTTTGTGAAATTAGTGAAATATATTGGGGCATTAATTTTCTTATTGAAATCTATTGATTCTGTATTAGACAGTAACTGATAAGAACTATTATTAACAAAGCACACATTTCAAACCTCGTTATGGGAAATGTTAAGCAGAAACTTATTAATATTAGATAAAGGAACACAGTAACGTTTATAGTTAAGTGCACATACAACGCTGTCACAATATAACTCCGAGAAAAAGGACAACAAGTACTTTTATCAGATTAAAGGTAAAAAACAGACATAAAATCCATAACAATTTAAAGAGCGAAATATAGATCCACGCTCGAAATACATGCAGGTGCGATAAACATAGGCGAAATATTCATGTCTCCATAATATTACTACATTATTTGAGAACAAAAAAGTCAAGAATTTCTGGTTTACTAACTATATTACCGACATTTAAAAAATGAAAGCATACAAACTGGAAATATGAGGCAAAATATTTTGGAAGTTTATGCAACATGTATATAAAAATATATGTAAAATATTTCTGTCATAGCAACAGTATATCTTATCTCGTTAATAACGTTTTAAATATTAATTATTTTTATATAGGTAAGAGGTCTTACATTTAGAAGCGCTATGAATTATTTATTGGTATTAACTTCAGTAGATAACAGGTGTTTGTGGTTAAGAGGGTCGCTTCACAACTATGTGGTTTCGGGTCCGTTCATCTGCAAAGCGTATCTTCTACTAAAACCTGGACGAGGTGAAGATGTGGAGATTTTCAAAAAGATCTGTCTCAACAAATTTATATCTGAAATCCTAGATGAATCCACATCGCGGCAGGAAGTACAGTGAAGAGTGGCTGCGTCCAACCCGCCCCTTCAGTCAAAACAGTTCCGAAAAGAGAACCAACCACACCGAAACACGGTGCTCCAGCATGGCCCAAGACTTTGGCTGAAACTAATCAAAATCTAACAGAAAAGTGCAAGAGTGGCTGTGTGGTAAGTAGCTTGCTTACCAACCACATGGTTCTGGATTCAATCCCACTGAATGGCACCTTCTACTATAACCTGGAGCCGACCAACGATTTGTGAGTGGATTTCATTGACGGAAACTGAAAGGAGCCTGTCGTACATATACATACACACAGAGACATAAATGTATATATTTTTGTTTGTATCCCCCACCACCACCATCACTTGACAACCGATGTTACTGTGTTTACGGCCCAGTAACTTAGCATTATAATAAGTCCTTGGATCGATTTGTTCGACTAAAGGCGGTACTACAGCTTGGCTGCAGTCAAAAGACTGAGACAAGTAAAAGAGTAAAAGTGCACATATATTTGTATGTATATATATATATATGTATGTATGTATGTATGTATACGCATAAACATATACATGTATTTGTATATGTGTGTTTGTGTTTTGTGTGTTGTGTTTAGGTATACCAATTGCGTACGCATGGCGCATATTCCCAAATCTTCCTCTCTTGTATGCGACACTTGTAGTCTTTGTCACCCTGTCTATATGGGATTCTATATAAGTATGCTTTTATTATCTTTTTCTTATTCAATGGTGCATATCAGTCCAACAATACTCGATAGTTATGACATAATAAATAGTCAACAGTGATTTCATACTTAGAAATAAATCAATACATGTTAGAGTACACTACACTTTTCTTAATGAACAGTAGTTCGAAAGGATAGTTACGAAATTCTTAAATAATGGAATAGAAACCTCGACGCTAGTATCGTGAATGACACACTGAAGCTGATATTAGTCTACCTCGACTGAACCGTATTCCATGACGATAATGCAATATACATTTACATATTTATAAGTACATACATGTGTCTCTATCTCTCCCTATGCATACATATATATATACACACACTCACGCACGCACGCACGCACACACACACACACACACACACACACACACACACACACACACACACACACACACACACATATATATATATATATATATGAAAGTCTGTCATTTGAACATTTGGTTATTAATGATTAATACCACAAAGGCATAGTAAATTACGGATGAGTAAAAATATTAGAATTAACATCACAAATAGAGAACAGAAAACGCCAATGTTATGGTATGCTGGAGCCTCTGCAAATAATATAGAGAAAGAAAAAGGAGTGACAGCGGAAAAGAGGGTGAAAGAGGCGTGCGAGAAGAGAGGTTACGAAATTAAAGACTCGGCGTAAGAATAAATAAAATAAATAGATATGGACATTTTCACAGGCCAGTAATGAGATAATAAAAATAACTTCAGTCACATTTACTTATGTTGTTTTGAGAGATATTTGAAAAAGAGAAAATATGAACAAACAACATACGTAAAACGAAAAGAAAATGAATAAAAGAACAAACAAAATGGCGGAGAAGACTCTGCCATTTGTATAATTACATTCAGTTCTATGATCACTAAGTGAATGTAATAGAAGTGTTTTGTGTGATATATAGCTGATAATCTGATTTTCTGTCACACGCTTTTGTAAATTGGCTTAGACATATAAGATCAGTAACATTTCCAAATGGAAAATATCTGAAAATTTTGATATATGGGTAGTAGTATATAGCTTTTTTGTTTTTGCGTGATAATATATTAATTTTATTATCACTATCATTAGAGAAGTGGATTAGCAGAATCATCGGAGCATTGGACAAAATGCATAGCAGAATTTTTTTGCAACATCTAACACACGAAGTTCAAACTATACCGAGAATAACCTTGCCTTTCATATATTCGGTGTCGATAAAATAAAGTACCAGTGAAGTACTGGCGTCGATGTAATCGATTAACTCTCTCCCCATATTTCAGGTCATGAGCCTATAATAGCAAAATATTATTACCATCAGAACAATTGATTGACAGAATAGTTAGTACGACGGAAAAATATATTTATGTTCCGGCTGCTAACATTCTGTGTTCAAATAACACTTTGACCAACTTTGTCTTCCATCATTTCGGGGTTTACAAAATAACTTAATTAGGTATCCACCATTTGTTGGTGACTCCCTACTCCTGGCGGATGATTCCTTTGCACCACTCAGGTGACAACCCTCTAGCTCATCAGTCTGTTTGGGTTGTCGTTGCAAATCCAACCTCACCTTCGTTCAGTCGCTTCTTACGACACGCAGAAGAAACGTTGGGTCCATTCTTTGACAAACTGCACTTAGACCAACGGCAAAAATGCGCTGTGGTATATTTTCTGCTTTTTACGTTGAGTTCAAATCCTGCCAAGTTCAGTTTTCACTTTCGTTCCCCTGGGATCTAAAGAATAGTGTACCAGTCATGCAGGAAAACGTTGTCATCTGCTGGTATTGATACAAATTAGAACGCAGTTTTTTCTTCATAATCTCTGATAACTATATCTGGGATTTGGCCTTAATTTCTCTATCTGTGTGTATTGGCATATCCCAGAGTATGACTGCATTCTCGTTTTCTGTGACCTTTTCTGGCGTGTTTCTATACCATATTTTTTCTATTGTTATTCCATAGTGTTGGCATAGCTTCCAGTGTATGTAGGTCCCAACTCTGTCGTGTCTGTGAATATATTCCTTCTTAGCCAAGACTGGGCAGCCAGAGATAATATGTTTTATTGTTTCTTGTCCATCGCCACATATTCTGCAGTTACTTGTTATGTAAATATATACTTATGCATGTTTGTGTTTGTCCCATCGCTATTTGATACACGGTGCTAGTTTTATTACATCTCTGTAAACTTGTTGATGTACAAAAGATTCCGATAGAAGTAAAGTACCAGACTTTAAAATAATTATTATTAGGGTCGATTTGTTCGGCTAAATCCTCCAAGACGGTGCCTTAGCATGGCAGCTGTCCAATAAGTGAAACAAACAAAAGGTAAACGTTTACAGGAAGCTGTGAGGTGAGTGAGAGGTAGGTTGTTATTTCTGGCCTGTTTCGTCACCACGTATCATACACATTCCCTGATTGGTTCGTCTGAAATATAGGATGTTCAAAAAGTCTCTCCGCAGTAAGTATTTAATGGTTTTCTGGCGATTCTTGTACACTGATCCTTTACTTGCTCTCCAGAAAAAAGATATGGCAGTGTGAAATCAGGTGATCTTGGTGGCCAAAGTTCCTTCGAAATAATCCGTTCATTGAAAAACTCTTGAAGTAGCGCCATGGTGATGCGCAGGATGAAAAGAAATTCACTGCTGAGAGACGTTTTGAACACACCCTGTAGATGGCTTATTCTTACGTAGATCAGAAGAAGGAAGTCTGTTGTCATGGCATAAGAAATCAAGGATGGAGAACTACAAAGATAAACAAAAATATTTCCAAAGTCCATTTCCCATCTGTGTCGCCGTGACAAATATACCTTCCAGTTTTTTGGATACGCACTCAACTCACCTCCTCTCCTCTATTCAGACTTGATAATAAAAAATCTAAGAATAAATTCTTTCAGAACTTTATTTTTAATTTTCTCTGAACGGTAACAAGTATGGTTTGAGCAAAGCTGTAAATCTGAAAGAGTGGAATTACGCTAAGGGAATATGTCTAGTGTTTCAATTTATCATGATAATTCGATTAATAATAATAATAATAATAATAATAATAATAATAATAATAATAATAATAATAATAATAATAATAATAATGATAATAATAATAATAAAAAGACTAAAGCAGAGAAAAGAGTTTTGTTTTATAACACTTACTGTCTACATTATTTCTAGCCAAATACACTAAAAAATGAAGTCAGTAACCTATCTAAAAACGAATAAAATAAAGCACACACACACACACAAAAAAAAAATAACAATGAAAGTAAAAACCAAAAGCCATCCAGAGAACAAAAACAAAAGAAAAATTGAATATATACTAAAACAAATTAACCAAATAATAACTAACCAGGATACAAACTGTATCATCAACAAGAACAAAAGCAGCATTAACTTCATCATCGTCTTAATCATCATCATCATCATCATCATCATCACCACCAGCTACACCATCATCTACACCACCATCATCATAATAATCATTATTACCATCACCATCTTCATCATCATCATCATCATCATCATCGTCATCGTCATCATCATCATCATCATCATCATCATCATCATCATCATCATCATCATCATCGTCATCATCATCATAATCATCATCAACATCAACAACAACAAAAAATACAACAAAAACAACATCAGCAACAGCTACAACACCAATAACAATAGCGAAAATAACAGCAACAGCAATTGTAATAATAATAATAATAATAATAATAATAATAATAATAATAATAATAATAATAATAAATCTAGCGGAAAAGTGAGATATAAATCTTAAGTAGAGTAAAAACATTTGACCGATGTCTCGACATTATTAGTTCATTTTAGAGATGAAAAATATAAAAACAAAAATGAAAAAAATAAAGATATATGAAAAAAAGAACAAAATATATATGAAAAATAAAATATTGCTAAGTAATTATCATACATATGATTTATTGACACATCTCTATTTGTAAAGACTGATTGTAACCCCTCTCACATTTTTGTTAGTCTGTCAGTCTATCTCTGTCTGTCTTTGCCTTTGTGCTTCTCTCTATGTGTTTGCCAGTCTCCGACCTCTCTCTCTCTTTTTACCTTCGTCTCTCTCTCAGTTTCAGTGTATATTTTTATATTTATTTATTACAGGAACATAATAAAGCGAATTAAAATGATTATTATACACATAAAATATATTTTAATAAGGTCAGTCATTGTTGGTCAATCGAATTCTCACAGGTGTACACACAAACACACACACACACACACACACATACAGATATATATGGGAAGACTGGTGCATATATATATATATAATCTGTAGATAAATGCATACATATAATCTCATATTTATATGCATGTATGTCTATACATACACACACATATATAAATATAGATGAATATGTAATATGTGTATATATACTTGTATCTATCTATCTATCTATCTATCTATCTATCTATCTATCTATCTATCTATCTATCTATCTATATGTGTATATATATATATATATATATATATATATATATATATATATATATATATATATATATATATATATATATGTATATATGTATATATATATACATGCGTGTGTGTGAAAATACACACACATATGTATGCCAACACCAAGTACGTATGAATAGAGGATTAATCCTTCCAATTACTTTGATTAACTAGCGTTTGATCAGTATCGATAATTTTTCTCCAATGAAAATGACTAACACTGCCCTTACACTATAAATCTTTCTGTTCCGTCAGTTGCTTCTGTCTATCACCTCACACACTCTCAGGGCAATTAACTTTCCTATATGGTTTTGTTTATGACCAGTTATTTTACGTATAATGGATTGTTTGTATCATAGCAAGAAAGGAACGTCCACTTAGGTATGATTTAATGGTGATTATTATGTTTGCCGCAGTTCTTTGCTTAATATATTTTGGGGTTTCTTTGTTCACGTTGAGGACACTGTCATTATTATTATTATTATTATTATTATTATTATTATTATTATTATTATTATTATTATTATTATTATTACTGTTGTTGTTGGTTTTCTTGCGATACTTCTCTTGTGTTTGTTTTCATTGTTCTATTTCTTTCTCTTTCAAAAGTGAACGTAAATATATTTATCATCGCCCATTTTGTTTTATAGCGGTCCAAAAACTGTTGACTATTAGACTGATGCTGTATTGTGGGTTTTGTTTCCCTACACAAACACCCATCTCTCTCACACATATAAAGACACACATGCACACAGATATATACGTATATTTCTGTGTGTGTGTGTGTGTGTGTATGTGTGTGTGTTTATGTACTCATATGTGTATATATACACATATATAGTGTGCGAAACCCATATACACCCATATATACGGTGAAATTATTGAGTGCAATGATTATATATTGATTTAAGGGAACCGGAGCTACGGAGTACAAATATAGTACGCCAATTAAATGGAGTGTATTTACTGCCAAGTACAGGGTATAATTTAAATTATATTACAATTATATATGAATACTAGCAGTATAACCCGACCTTGTCCGGGTTTGACTTATTACGATAAGTCTTGCTAGCTGAAAATCAACTAAAAAAGAAAGCCTTACAATGAAAAAAACCCTTATGATGTAAATATGTTCATAGTTCAAAATACGATGAAATTAATAGGGAAAGTCTGAAGGCTGTTTTGCGTAAAATTATTAAGCATACGTAAATTTCATCCGTGTAATTGGCTATAGAAATGCTTGTGCAAAACAACTTTTTGCGCTGCCCTGATTATACATAGCAGGGTAATCCCTTTTCACAGGAGCTAGGATGGCAATTTGTGATGCAGCAATTGCTGGCGATCTGTTGCTAAACAGTTTTGCCAGAATTCTATCAGATTGGGCAGAAGGTGTTGATGCACCATTTTGCATTATGTTCAAAGTAGCTACTGGAATGTGGTGAATTGCTGCAGTCTGTGGCTGTCATTTTAAACCAGTTGCTGTCTTTCCCCAGCAAACTCTCTTCTTTGGAGGCATAATCTATGTATATATTAAACAGAAAAACAAAAGTTATAATAGATGGCAGGGTCGGTACTTTTCATATATCTGTAATTTTTCAGATTAACACCCGCACGATTACCCAACCCTAATCCTAAACCTAATCCTAACACTATCCCTAACACTAACCCTAAACCCTAACCCTAACCCTAACCCTGACCCTAAAAAACGTAACCGTAACATTAATCCTAAACCCTAACCCTGACCCTAACACCCTAGTGAAAATCGTGGTAAATTTACAAAACATTGACGAACATGAGTTATATTTTACTGAATGATTGTGTACTTGCACGTATATGCTTTTGAGAGTGCGAGAGAGGAAGAGGTAGAGAGGGGGAGAGAAAGGAATAGGGGTAGTTAAAAGTTTTCTTATGACTGCTTCTCTTCACTGCCTATTACTTCATTAGAAATCTAAGGATGCACATAAGCACATAATAGGGAAAAATGAAACAAATATGGACGACTTGCTCCGAAACACCACCAAGTGGGGAACACTTCTCAAAAATAACTTGCAGTTGTTTCCTTCAAAATTCCTACATACTTGAAATGTACATACATCAAGGTACATTTGTACAAAATTTCATGAAAAAATATTCATTTTCCTGGAAGTTAAGAGGAATTTAAGTGGAATTTCCGAATATTGTACCCCACCCCCTTCCAAAACACTTTCACCGAAAATTCTTGTATATTTGGAATCTACATAATAAATAATATATGCATAGAAAATGTCATTAAAAAATATTCATTTTAATGGAGGTTATGACCTTTCAAATTTGGGGGATACAACTCTGTAGTTTTGCCATCAATGTTTTGTAAATATACCACGATGTGAATGATTGTTTAGTTGCACGTGTATACGTTTGAGAGAGCGAGAGAGGAAGAGGGTGAGAAATGAATAGAGATTGAGAGCAATGTGTATGTTGTTGTCACAGGTCATGTATGTGTGGCTGTGTGTGTTTTTACGTATCTATGTTATGAAAAATAAGTAAAGAATACTGAGATGAAAGTTTAATCTATGACGTTGTATGTATTACTTTCTCTCTCTCTCCCTCTCCCACTTTTACTCTTACTCTCTATATTTTTATGTTGAGCGCGTGTGTAAGAATGGCGTTCCAGGTAGCAGGGATGAAATATAAAAGTTGCTAGAAACAACAGCCAAATCTCCCTTAAATCACACAAAGTAAACGGAATTTAAAAAATCTAATTACTGCACTGGAAAGTTCAGATCGAGAAAATTCCATTGATGTAAAAATTTTTACGAAAAAGTGGAAAATGTGGATTTCTATAAACATTCAAAAAGGCTTCACACAAACACACAATTTCAGATTTATATATTAAGATATACATACATCTAATTAAATTCGACGTGGAATGCCGAACAAATTAGGCAGAAGGACAAATTAAACACGAAATAAGTAACAGTATGGAGAAGGACAAATTAAACGTGTAATATCTAACAAAGTATCGAGAAGGACAAATTAAACATGAAATATCTAACAAAGTATGGAGAAGGACAAATTTAACATGAAATATCTCCTCCTTGGCCTTGGAAACCAAAAACCGCATGCTTTCGGCAGTTCACCGTCTAATGACTTTAATTCGTTGCTATTACTTTTCTCATTGAGTCAGTGATGAATTAAAAGGCTGACGTGATAAACGTTAGAAAGGAAAGGACTAAGAACGCAAATAGTAATAATATGCGACAAGATTACGGACCGTATAAAAATTTATATGTGTAGCATTATCAACGCACGTCTTTTATTCTTGCCTATCTGTTCCCTTCCCTTTTACCTCTTTCGTTTTTACGTTCTAACTTTAAATTCCGCTGAGGTCGACTTTGCCGCTCATCCTTTCGTGGTCGATGAAATAACTACCAGTCACGCACTGGGGTCGATGTAATTGACTAGCCCCCTTTCCCACAAAAAAAAAAAAAAAATTGACGGCCTTATGCCTAGAGTAGAAGTAATTATTAGAACTGAAAAGAAAAAGTTGCAAAGTGACAGTTAAATGAAAATTGTGAGATTTCGGGCGTACCTCTTCGTTTGATATACAGAGAAATGCTCAGAGAAGAGGAGAAAGAAAGAACTGTATGAAAGTCCGAACTCCTGTGGCGTTCGTTATAGGAAAAACCACGTAATAGAAAGGAAATTTGGGATTAGCCCGTAGTGACAGTAATGGAAATTATCTATCTATCTATCTATCTATCTATCTATCTATCTATCTATCTATCTATCTATCTATCTATCTATCTATCTATCTATGTCTCACTGTCTGTCTATATCTAGTGAAAATGTATATGCAAAAAGTATACTTTTGCATTCATCATAATTAATCTACGCCGAAAAAGGACAAACCATTATTCTTAAGTTGACCTCTATGATCTTTGGACAGTATTGGGAGTTGGAGCAAACATGCCTTTTTTTAGAATGAACACCGAAAATTCGAATATAATTTATGCTTGTGATTACAGGTGGGGGAAATGTGATTTTCACTTTGTTCTTAAGTGGTTTAGTGAATCATGAAAAATATAAATATTAGAAATATAAAAATATGTAAAATATAGAATAGGGAACTTAAAGAGCGATGACAGTTTATATAAGTGTGTATTGAAGAACAAATATATGTACGTCCACACGAGCTGACGCACACACATACATGAATACGCATGTATATATATATATATATATATATATATATATATATATTAAATATATACTTTTATAAAACAAAATTTTACAAAATATATAGTATCTGTTAACAGTCTTAGCAAAAAGCTCACAGGTGAGTTTTTGTATATATATATATATATATATATATATATATATGCATATATGTATTTATATATACATATATATATATATATATATATATATATATATATATATATATATATATATATATATATATATATATTTGTTTTTTTATGTGTTTCAGCCAAGTGGTTGCGGTCATGCTGGTGCACCACCGTGATTTTCACGTTCCTTGCATGGCTCTTCTCCCCCACCTGACATGGTCCAGTCAAGAGTTTTGATGGCACATCTGGTGTATAAGAGAATTTGACACAGCTGCCCTAAACTGCGTCTCATTACGAGCCATTGGTTCGTCTGGTATCGTGGAGAGGAAAGCGTCAAGTTTTGTCTTGAAGACCTCCGCATCCATGTCTTGCATGTCTCTCAAATGTTTTGGCAGGGCATTGAAGAGCTGAGGTCCTCTGAAACCGAGGCTGCTGCAGTATCTCGTTCTTATGTGAGATGCAGTGGACGGTACCTTTGGCACCATGCAGTGGCGACCCGTGCGGGCATTCCTGTAGTACTTGATACCAAAGTTTGGCACCAGTCCTTCCAGTATTTTCCATATGTATATTATTACATATCTCTCCCGCCTGCGCTCCAGGGAGTAGAGACCCAGTGCCTTCAGTCGCTCCCTGTAGTTCATCTGTTGGACTGTGGCGATCTTTTTTGTATAGTGCCGCTGAATTGCCTCGAGTTCTGATGTCTGCTTAACACTGTGTGGTGACCACAACTGAGAGCAATAGTCTTGGCGGCTCAGAACAAATGTCTTCCATAGAATCAACATGACTTTTTGATCCCTTGTACGCAAAGTCCTCAGTATCCACCCTGCCAGTTGTCTGCACTTTGCTGTCAACTTGACAAAGTGCATGTGAAACGATGCATCACTACACATGTTGATGCCCAGATCTCTTA
Source organism: Octopus bimaculoides (assembly GCF_046866305.1). Classification (NCBI taxonomy): domain Eukaryota; kingdom Metazoa; phylum Mollusca; class Cephalopoda; order Octopoda; family Octopodidae; genus Octopus; species Octopus bimaculoides. The sequence continues at coordinate 63,696,019 of NC_142935.1, forward strand.
CTGTTTGTGGTTCTGGGATTGCAGTACCTCCAGGCCCTATGTATGCCAGTTGGGAGGTACTTATATATATATATATACATATACATACATACATACATATATATATATATATATATATATATATATATATATATATATATATATATATATATATATATATATATATATATATACATATACACATATATATATATATATAAATACATACACTCATTTATTTATACATAATACACACACACATATTCAAACGAACATCTACTAAATATGTGTGCAATTCTGTCTGTGGGTGTGTTTGTGGAGTTGCTAGGTAACAATGGGAGAAACAAGTAGATTAAAAAGTAAATGACAAACATACATACATACATACCTACATACATGCATATATATATATATATATATATATATATATATATATATATATATATATATATATATACACATATATATATATAAATGTCTATGTATATATAGACATGTGTATATATGTATATATATACTTATCTCTACATATGTGTATATATATATATATATATATATATATATATATATATATATATATATATATATATCCAGCCTATTCATATATTTGCTAGTACGTGGTACCTAAATTGCTACAAGCCTGGGTGAGTGCTAATAATTTCACTGATATATTATTTCTCTTTGATCTTTTAATCAAGGGTAAATATTTATTTTCACGGTAAACATTTTTCATTCTTCATTCTCGAAATTATTCTCATTTCTTTACTACAAAGCTAGACAAACATTAATTTGTACAACTAATAACTACTGTTTATATTATTAATATACTAACGGCTGTGTTTATTTTATTTTTTGCATTAAAACATCGCATTACAATATTAATATATCAATTAGTCTTTCTCTTTTGTTAATGGATATTGTCGTATTTAGGAATTTTAAAAAGGTTCGTTAATGAACATAATATCGAAAATTAGTTGAATATAATTTCCGTTGATTTCCTTATTTACTGACAAGAAATAAATTAATAAAGAACTATGGAAAAAATCACGCGATGTCGTCGGATTTTACCGGTAAAATTAATCATTTCTAATTGAATCATAATTCAGCGAGTTTGAGGGAAGTGTTATTTAATTCCATCGAACTTAATTCTTGATTGATGCTTTAATTTAACGACATCGGAGGGATGAAAATCTATGTTCACTCAGCGTCATTTGAACATAGAAAATATATGAAAAAAAAAAAAAACCGAAACCAGCCTGTCATGGCATTCCTTCACGTACTACAGATTTTTTTAATCCCTCAACACCGCTGGTAAAATAATGGCTTCAAATACTTGGATAAGTCCAGAATTTTTTTTGAGTTATGATGCATGTCGATTAGATTGGTTCCAGTACTCAAATAGTACTTAATTGATCGACCCCTAAAGAATAAAGGGCAATGTCGACCTCGGCAGCACTAGAACCCTGAAAATAAATAGCTGGAAGAAGCGTCGCTTAATATTTTCTCCGGCGCGGTAACTATTCAACGAGCTCACTAACATGAAATCAATTACATAATGATACTTCCATAAGTACAACGCATGAAATATATGCATATGCATGCTTGTATACACACACACACACACACACACATACACGCACACACACACACACGCACACACACACACACACACACACATATATATACATATACATATATATATGTGTGTGTGTGTGTGTGTGTGTGTGTGTATATATATGTGTATATGTGTGTGCATAAATCGTTGTTTTCGGGCGGTTATAATACCTGTCAGTGTATATGTGTACAATTATGTGCTTTGACAACAACATTAGAAACTTTTAGCTCTTATTTCTAGCAATGTAGGTGTTTCTAAGACCCTAGTCATATTTAATGACAATTATACTTTTCCCTTTTGGTAACACATCCCACTCTGCTGTCTATGTTACTTTTTGACTCACACCCACACACACACACACACACACACACACAGAGGCTAGTTGAGTTATCAGTTGGAATAACCGTCTAAGAGAAAAGAATTTCCGAAGATTAAGACTTCGATGATTAAGAATTATATTACATACAACTTAAGAGGAATGGCCACCAAAGTGGATTCCTAATGTGCTAAAGACAGACGGGAAATCGCCTTACCACAAAGAGTGTGTTCTCAAGAAAATTTCAGCAAACGTCAGAATGCAAAAATGAGAAAGACAAATGATAATATACGAAATAAAAAACAATTACCTACGTACCAAGGTTTTCTTTGTTAATATTACCGAATGTAAATATCTGCAAACTTCTCAGTGTAGTCTGTCGCTTACAAAACACACTTTCCAGAACTAGACACAGGGCGCTCACCCGAAAGTGAGCATGTATAAAGTTCTGCACACACGCACACACACACATATACGCACACATATATACACACACAGAGACACACACAGAAATAAAATATTCATGTTTGTGTTTGCTGGTGTGTTTTAAAGACACAGAATCCTCAGCGTGGTTAGCGGGTTGGATTGTACGCTTCAGGTCATTCCTTATATCTGCATTCTGAGTTCAAACCCAACCGTTGTCAAATTTATCTTTGTCTTTCCACTTTTCGGAGTCGATAAATAAATATCACTCCAGGAAATGTGTGAGGTGGAATTTTTAACGCGTTCGAAAAGATGACATTATCTGTTCTCGCCCTCTGTATTCTGAGTTCAAATATAAGATACAGAAAAATTCCGTCACTTATAGACAATGACAATTCTACCAAGTTTTGCAATCGACAGGTAGCATCAGCAGGTTCGAAAACCAATCAAATCGTAGTTTGCTTGGTTCGATGAGACGATTGACTTCTATGATTTATATGGATGTGTATGTGCGTGAGTGAATGTCAGTGAGTGTGTGTCTGAATGAGTGTTTGTGTGAGTGTATGTGTGTGTGTGAGTATATTGGGAAAGATAAATGCTAGCTAGTTTAATGGAACGTTGCTATAAAACTAATGCTTCTTGGAATTAGATTCAGCAAAACTGGAGAAGAATGAAACGCAAAAAAAAAGATAAAATAATAAGTAATAAGGTAAAAATAAAAATAAAATTATTTCACTGAAAAAAAGAAGACTTTTGAGAAATAATATGAGAAACAAAAAGTAGAATATTCCAATTGAGCGATCATGATTGAGTTTCGATTTAGATGTGGATCAGTCATTCGTGTATGCATAATTATATATCGATTGAGAGACGAGAAAAAGCAGGAGACAGGGGAAAAAAGCTGTGGCAATAATAATGTGATGACATTGAAACATTAAGAAAAGCAACGATGACAAACCTGGAAACAACGATAACACACACACACACACACACACAGAAAAAGAAGAGAGAAGCAAACAGGAAAATAAAATAGGGAGGAAAACATCAATGATAACGATATCAACAACAATAATCATCACAATTCGAAGAACAATAATAATGAGAGCCACGAATCATCCGTCGATCGTATATATGAGAGAAGTAATAAAATGAAAAAAAAAAAACAAAAAAAAAACGTAAGAACATCAGGAGAAAAAGATAGAAGAATATAACAAGGTAATGTATCAAATCATAATCAACAATGTAGATTTACATGATGGTAAAGTAATGACAGAGCAGTTGTAATATTTTGGTAATTTGTCAGAAAGAAATTTCTTGTCAAAAGTAATAAAAGTAATGATGATGATGATGATGATGATGATGATGATGATGATGATAATAATAATAATAATAAGGATCATGATGTGAATAATAATGATGATGATGATGATTCCAATAATAATAATAATAATGATGATGATGATAAAAAAATAATGATAATAGAAGGTATATGTTTAGAGACACTCGCATAAAAATATGAATATACAAGAATTCGTTTATCTACACATATGCATCTATATTCATGTAAATATGTATTTCAATATGCGTGTCTATGCTTGTAAGAATAATAAATTTGTATATATATATATATATACGCACGTGAATTCAAACGTACACACACACATATCTAATAAAATTATGTATGAATATATATGTGCATATATTTGCATCTATCTATCGACCTACCAACCTGTAAATCTATGTATGTATGTATGTATGTATGTATGTATGTATGTATCTATATATCTATCTATCTATCTATCTATCTATCTATCTATCTATCTATCTATCCCCGAAATTGTGGTGGAGGGGACCAGTCGATTGGATCGACCCCAGTACGCAACTTATACTTATACTTAATTTATAGACCTCGAAAGGATGAAAGGCAAAGTCGACCTCGGCGGAATTTGAACTCAGAACGTAAAAACAAACGTTCCTGCCAGCTCGCCACCTTCACAATAACATATCCTTTTCTACTGAAGTCCTTGAAATTTTGGAGGAGGGGGACTAGTTCATTACATCGATCCCAGTGTTTCACTGGTACTTAATTTCATCGACTCCGAAAGAATGAAAAGCAAAGTCAACCTCGGCGGAATTTGAACTCAGAACATGAAGACAGTGAAATGCTCTTAAGCATTCCGCCCGGTGTGATAACGATTCTGCCAGATCGCCGCCTTACACACACACACACACACACACACACACACACACACACACACACACACACACACACACACACACACACACACACACAAACATTACTGTATTTATGAGCAGATTTATAGGTTTTGGCGAACACTGTATCTTAGAAATGTAAATATGTCGTTGCGTAAAATAAATCCCTAGGCTACTTATGTTTAATGCTTTTCTTTTGAAATGTCATTGGCCACCAAGCTTCACATTCAGATTTCCGCGGCAATGTTGCTGTCAAATCTACTATACAATGTATTAATTACCTCAAATACACAGATTTGCCTATACACGCATTCTTGGAAATTTTTATGGTTCTGATTCGCTAAACTACTGTGCTACTATCTTACTACAGAATATATCTATAGATTTTAGTCAACGCAGTATGCAGAGAGAGTGGTGAGCATCACATTTTCAGATAAACTATCACCATTCTTTACATCTTGAAGTTGATTTGGGATGTTTGTTTGATCGCTTATATTCACGCTGATACGGTATATAAGGATGATGTCTTTTATTCTGATGAGGCAACATTGGGCGCTTCTTACAGTAAATGTTCAGAAAGCTAACCATGTACGCTGACACATGTCATCATTTCTCCATGGAAATTTCCCTTGACTGTTTCATATGTACATTATATATGCGTGTGTGTGTGTGTGTGTGTGTGTGTGTGTGTGTGTGTGTGTGTGTGTGTGTGTGGATATATGTATGAGTGCGAGCGTAGTTGTGTTTGCTTGTATGTGTGTGTTTCTATGTGTGTGTGCCTGAATGATTGTGCGTACACACAGAGACCTACAAGCACACATACTTATGCAGACACCTTCACGCAAACACTCACCCACGTTTCTCTTACTGTCTCTCTATCGACTACTTTCTTCTTCTCACTAATCTCAAACATGCTTTCTTTTTCTTTTATACATGTTCTCTTATATGCCTTTCTAATTCTTTTTTTGTTTTAGCTTTCTTTTCGTATTCCTTTTCTCTTCTTTCTTTTATTCCCTCTTTGTAATACTTCTTCCGAGCATTATGTTAAATTCCGTCTGCTTTTTTTTTTTGCTTTTTTTTTCTTTTTGTCCGGTTCTCTTTTGATTGCTTCCAGCCATGGAATAAAGCTGACAAATTGCCTCGATTAAGAATGGGGGCGTAAAAAAATATGGCATCATCCTCATCATCATCATCACCATCATCACCACCATCACCACCACCAACATCATAATCATCATCATCATCATCACCATCACCACCACCATCATTATTATCATCATTAGAATCACTACCATCATCATTACCATCATCATCAGCTGCATCACCACTATCATCATCATCATCATCATCATCATCATCATCATCATCATTATCATCACCATCATCATCATCACCACGATCATCACCCTCATCATCATCATCATCATCATCATCATCATCGGCAGCAGCAGCTGCAGCAGCATCAACATCAGCAGCAGTAGCAGTGACAGCATAGTAATTAATATCATCATCCTCGTGATCACCACCACCACCACCGTCGTCGTCATCGTCATCATCACTACTACCGCCATCTTCATCATCATCATTATCATGATCCTGATCATGATCGTAGTCATCACCATCGCTACCATTATCATCATCGCGTTGTTTATTATCTGCTTTTAATCTTTCTCAAAAAACAATAAAATGAAAAAAAAACAGAAAAGAACCATAAGAAGAATAAAAAGAAAGAAGAAAAACCGAAGGAAACCAACTTTATTAATTGCGACAGCAGCAGTAAGATGAATGATCTTCCAAAGTGGTCGACCCGAATGCTAGAAAGAGCAGCCGTAGCATTCTCAAACCACAGTGCAGTGTTTCGTATAACAGTCTTTTGAAAAATGCAATATGAAGTAGGTTGTCGGAAGGGAAGATGGAAACGTCATGGTTAGATTGTCTTTGATGATAGTTTTGCATGTAAGTTTTGATCTGGAACTAAAAGGCATCAGAGCAACAATATCAACAGCATACGGCTCCGCTTTATTTCTGATTAATCTCTTTACTCTAAAATCGACTGACTATCTTGAGAAAATGCTTATGTTCGAGACATTGAATATTTTCCATTTCATCATGATCTGTACCACTACATTTAATAATAAATAATAATAATAAGAGTGTCATATGCAATAAAGTGTATGCTCTTCTATGTTCTATTCCTTTTCATTCTTTGAAAACACACACACACACACAAATCTCCACAGAAAACAAAAGATGGATATGTTTGGAAACCATTATTTCCTCCTGCGCAGCAAACCTCATCATGTGTGAGTGTGTGTGTATTCACTGACTCACACACACACATCCAACGGGCTACAAACAGTTTACAAATAATATATTTTAGTTTTTCCGTTACACCACTTTTCGTTAAGAATTAATGCGCCCTTTTAAAGCCTAACCAGGCTCATGGGCCTGGTTTCCCGGTTTCAATGGCGTATGTGTTCCCCAGCTGGACGGGACGCCAGTCCATCGCAGCGCTACTCATTTTTGCCAGCTGAGTGGACTGGAGCAACGAGAAATGAAGTGTTTTGCTCAAGAACACAACGCGTCGCCCGGTCCAGGAATCGAAACCACAATCTTACGATCATGGTGCTGGTACCCTAACCACTAAGCCTCGCGCCTCCACTTTCGTTAAGAAGCTAGAGTAAAATACACCTGTGTCATCCACCGTGCAAATTCGAGATCACTTAGTTACGTAAACGAAATCTTAAACCATATAAAATAGAATGAGAATTTACTCTTTTTTACTCTTTTAATTGTTTCAGTCATTTGACTGTGGCCATGCTGGAGCACCACCTTTAGTCGAGCAAAGTAACCCCAGGACTTATTCTTTGTAAGCCTAGCACTTATTCTATCGGTCTCTTTTGCCGAACCGCTAAGTTACGGGGACGTAAACGCACCACCATCGGTTGTCAAGCGATGTTGGGGGGGGGGGGGAAACGCAGACACACAAACATATACACACACACATACATGCCTATATATACATATATACGGCGGGCTTCTTTCAGTTTCCGTCTACCAAATCCACTCACAAGGTTTGGGTCGGCCCGAGGCTATAGTAGAAGACACTTGACCAAGTTGCCACGCAGTGGGACTGAACCCCATCGTATTTTTTCTCTTTATTCCTTTCTTTTCTTTCTCTCTCTCTCTCTCTCTCTCTCTCTCTCTCTCTCTCTCTCTCCCTCACACAAAACATTTGATATCTCAATCATTTCCTTTATTTTAATTTTATTTTAAAATTTTCATTTTAGTTTTTACTCTTTTACCCCTATATTATTTCTATTCCTTTCTCATTTCTCTCTCTCTCTCTTTCTCCTCTCTGTATTTCTCCACTCTCTCCTATATACACTCATTCACTGAACTGATTTATGTGTTTCTTACTTTCTCGCTTTATATACACATTTACAATATGAATACATCATTCAAAATAATGCCAAATCACGCCTGAATTTACCTAGTATTTACTTCATTGAAGTACCGACCAACATCAATATCCTCTGGAATAAAACGAGTTGTGAACATTATCCTCTTGCCTACATTCTTCTAACTACCTTTACTCTGTATTCTTCTATTTTATTCCTTATAAACTGTGAATTTATTCCTTGTAAACTGTAAAATTTTCCTGTCTAAAATATTCATAACTTGTCTCTGATGACGGAATGCCCACTGCGTCGACATACTAAACTGCCGCTTGAGTTATCCCAGAAACTTCAAATTCAGCATACACTAATAAATGTATAGATGATTTAAGATACTACTTCTGCGTTGAGTTTGATATTTCCTCTAATATGATCTCTCTCTCTCTATCTATCTGTCTGTCTGTCTGTCTGTCTGTCTATATATGTATATATATATATATATATATATATATATATAGGTGAGAAAGTTGGTATGTGAAAGCACGTGGTTGGATGTATAAAAGATAATAAGTGTGAAAAAACTACAGAAGGCTTGTGTTACATGGTTAAAGTACTCCAAATACAATGTTTATATACCAAAAAAATTTTCTAACATTTTTCTGACATAATTTAAATATATACTTTAACCATGTAACACAAGCCTTCTGTAGTTTTTTCACTCTTATTTTCTTTTATATATATATATATATATATATATATATATATATATATATATATATATACATATATATATATATATATTTGTATGTATATATATATATATATATATATATATATATATATATATATACATATATATATATATATATTTGTATGTATATATATATATATATATATATATATATATATATATATATATATATATATATATATATATATATATATATATGTATATATATATGTATGTATTAATGATGATATGCATGTATATGTATATTTGTATATATATATATATATATATATATACATACATATATATATATAGACATACATATATATACAAAAATGTATGTATATATAGACCTATATTTAAACACACACACACACACACACACGCACACACACACACCCACGCACACACACACACACACACACACACACACACACACATATATATATATATATATATATAAATTCAAAACGGGATAAAACTCTTTTACAAGAATGTTATCAAGAAGCCAGTGTGTAAAAAAATTCATAAGGGAAATATCTATTCCCAAGAATATAATTATTCGTTTATATTTATATAAAGGGCATTATTACAGAAAAATAATAACGCCACACAGTGGACTTCTCAAAATAACCACATTTAGTACCTAATGCGAAGAAAAACAACCAACAGTTATTTAAAAGAAAGTTGGTCGTCTTCTGTTGGTTGTTTTCTCTCGCATTAGGTACTAAATGTGGTTATTTTGAGAAGTCCACTGTGTGGCGTTATTATTTTTCTGTAATAATGCCCTTTATATATATATATATATATATATATATATATATATATATATATATATATATATATATATATATATATATATATATATATATATATATACATGGTGGTTGTCTAATCCTTTTGCAGAGTTTGACCACCTCCTGTACCTACACCTTCGAACCATCACGGCATCTGCTTTTTTTAAACCAGGCAATGTTTTGAAAAGATACCCACATAGATTGCATATCCGATTTGGACCACCAAGAGCTGCAGATAAGTTCTGACGTTCGTCGATCTTAAAATGTCTTTTGAGGCAACCGTTAGATGTATATGATCAAGACAGTATTACTCTCATTAAACTCCAATCCGACACACGCTTTCCTGCTATATAAATGTCTTAGTATCCGTCCTTTGATGTAACATTTATATGGATTTAGTTGACTGAGTTGCAGGAGGGTAAAGAGAGTGGGGTGGTGTAATGAGGGATTTGATCTCGCCGATCTGTCAGCGAATGGTTAAACTGGAAATCACAGTCTATCTTTGCAAATTAAAATTGAAATTTTATGATTATAGCTATTACGACCTGAAAGACATATATTTGCCAGTCAAAATCACACAAAGATTGTTAACTTCACTAACGCATTTATTATTTGTCATTTGGTGTTAAAATTACACTGTAGCTTAATTTTGCTTGTTAGGATGTTGCAGTCCGTGAGACGAAAATTTGACACCAAATAACATATGATAAATGAATGGCGCTCCAATCGTTTTCAGTTTCGACATACCGTCTCAGTTCAAGTCGTTTGCCAACGAGTACATCTCTGTGATGTATTTTATTGTGTATTTAAATGTACTGAGTGACAATTTATTTAATATGTGACTGCTTGCATGCATGGCTGTACGTGTGTGTATGTGTGCGTGTGTGTAAGTGTGTGTGTACATAGACATTATATATATAAATATATACCTATATATACACACACATATATACATGTATGTACATATTATATATACATAGATATACTTGTGTATATACTATATATATATACGCATACGCATATATATCTGTTTGTGTGTGTGCGTGCGGTTGTGTGTGTGTGTGTGTGTGTGTGTGTGTATGCATGCGCGCACACATATCAGACACAAGATGGCCGAGTAAAGAAGTCCGCTGTGTAATTGGAAGATCCAGCTTTTCATCTGCAGCGTACCATATTGACTAAGTGCCGTTGGTCGTCCCAACTATTTTACGGGTAACTAAGTGAAAGGCACATAGAAAGATGCCCGTTTAAATAGTTTGCATCCGTAATTCAAGAGTTCAGTGTTGTCGCATATTGTAATGATGATTCTGCAAATTACAATTATCGTAAATGGTGCGCAGTACAGCGAATAAATTTGTGAAAAACAAAATCGGATCCATTAGAATAAAAATACAGATGTATAGGGTAA
>NC_142935.1:63711898-63714398 GCF_046866305.1 Octopus bimaculoides
ATATATATATATATATACATATATATATATATATATATATCAGTATATATCAGTATATATATATATATATATATATATATATATATATATATATATATATATATATATATATATATATTTACGGTAGGGTGTTGAAAACATTTCTGGCTTTAAAGGTATCGCAAAAGGCCTGATTGGAATTGGAGAAACAACTTTGCCAGTTCTTTTACACGGCTCAGAAAAACTGGACGACCGCTGCAATAATTATTTGAATCTGAGAGTGGAATACGCTAAATAAAATCATCATTAACCCTGTGTGTGTGTGTGTGTGTATGTGTGTGTGTGTGTATGCGTGTGTGTGTGTGTGTGTGTGTGTGTGTGTGAAGACGCATGGCCTAGCGGTTAGGTTGTTGCATTCTCGAGGGCAATATCGTGTTTTGAACGCTATATCGGGTACTGCGTGGTGCTCTTGAGCAAAACACGTCATCTCACGGTGCCTGCGATCACTTTAACATGTGACGTATGGAACACCGCACACTCGCTCAGGTAAATTGGTCACTATAAACAAATCATGTGTACAGGTCGTTTGGCAAATGCTGAATGATCATACGTCGTCTTCGACGAAAACGTTCACCATATATATATATGTATATTGCTGAGACCGCCGCCGGTCATGACTGACCATGGGATTGCACCTAGAAAGTTACCCTCTCAGGCACAAGTTCGGAAAAGGTTCTTTGTGGAAGAGCAGCAGTCGCCCAGGCATACAAGCCTCCCCTCTCCACACCACCAGTGTTATCCAAGGGAAAGGCAACTGCCGATGCAGCTTGGCACCTGTGACGTCGCAACTCATTTCTACAGCTGAGTGAACTGGAGTAACGTGAAATAAAGTGTATTGCTCAAGAACACAACACGCAGCCCGGTCCAGGATTCGAACTCACAACCTCACGATCGTAAGCTCGACGCTCTAAGCACTGAGCCATGCGCCTTTACACGCACATACACACACACAAACACACACGCACACACATTGAGACACAGTCAGACGTTTTCGCATTGCTTCCATTTACTCACGTATAAAAAAGCAACTTATATTAGCGCATCATTTTATATTTCCTTTTTTCATCGGCTAGTGATCGAGTACGGCTTTGAAATACATTTCCTGCCTATATACATTCTAGCAGACAAACACATCTCCTTACTTCTCTCATTTATGATCCAGCTGTACATCCGGATGCTTACAACTAGAGGAAAGAACGGCTGTATTAGCATCCGTCTGGTAATGATTTACAGTCAAGCAGACGTGAAAAGAAACACCACGCTCGCTGAAGGTCATGATGCACTACTCTGTCCAGGAATTGAATCCGCTATTTGATTATAATGATCTGAACACGCTTCACCATTGATCTTCACTGACTTATCAATCTATATAAGTACAAATCTCATTCTTCATACGTTATCTGCAGGTTCTTAGATTCCAGTTTTGTGTCAGCTGATTTGCTGTTCAAATATTAAAGCCTCGTTATTTAAGCATATTCATGTATTTGCAGTGTCTTTGTTGATGACGACCTCATATAACTCAGAAACCACATTAGTCAATACAATGCACACAGCAGTATGTCGGTGGTTGGCTTCTTAATTTTGTCTTTAAAAGGGAGATTAGTTTTCCTGCTATGTGAAAGTCACATTTTGGCACATGATAGGTGAGTCAAGATAAACTTAGTGACATCTATTGGGGCATTGCCAAATAATTAATTTCTCACTTGTAGGTCCTAGTTCACCCCTTCCGCCTGTGTATCAATCATGATATCTATTAATGTGTGTACATTAAAGTATATTGATAATGTTAATCCGGACTGGCATCCAATCAGAGAGAATACATTCATATCACTTCCTTCCTTGACAGACTCTTCTATTGTTGGTTGAATTAACGATTAACAAAGGATATTTTCGAAGAGACTACAAATGGCAACAATGAAATCATATGTAGGAATTCTAACGGCTCTTATCTCTTCAAGTCTTATCTGCATTTAAAGTCGGAATAGAATACAGACGCGTAGCAATGTTTCACAAGTTTATCGCATTTGAAAAGGAAAAGAAAACGAACAGAATATTTTGCATAATACTTGACGAGTTGTATTCCACTTTCGCTTCCATTTATTCTGTTTCATTTTCTGTCTCGCTATCTATGTGATAGTTTTATATTCCTAACCATCTTTTGTTGCCATTGAAATACCTCGTGTAGAATGGAAAAGAACAACCTGTCCGCGGGCGTGAAGCAATACAAGTACATGTCATATAGGTATTATTGCAGCTTTTAGTGACATTTTTGTTTGATGTAGAACAGCAGCCATGTTTTTTGTACATCGCTTTGTTGACTTGTCAGAAAGATAGAGGAAGTTGATCTCAAAACGAAGTGAAGCATATACTTCTTGCAAAATGGACGACGCTAAAATGCTCCCACATCCGAAGTGGGGCTGAGAATATGTGCAATGCATTAAGTCTACCACACAAAACCAGG